>NW_027110755.1:2847012-2883807 GCF_000696795.3 Halyomorpha halys | reverse complement strand
TCTTATGCATTTTAGTTCCTTTTTGGGATAGAGAAATTCCCATAATGGTTCTAACGATTTCGATGAAACTTGCCTAAAGTCTTATCTAAATTATTATATTGAATGGGGATATTATAGTTATTTATAATGTTAAAAATATCTCTCCTTGAGAGTATTTTTTTTCTACAAAGGACCCTTAAATAATATTTGAATGCAACATTTTCAAGATTAGCGGTTAATAGCTGCTAATTTTTTCAGAGTTAATGACTTGACGCCTTGAAAACTGACAAGTATAGCAACTCCTCAGGGGCTCAGTGGGAAGTATAATAAATGCAAGATCGACTAATGAAATCGAAAATAAAAATTGAAAAGCTTAAATAAAAGAATGATATATTTCCTTTCACCCCATCTCGTATTTGAAATAAACTATTCATTCTTGTTTGTACAAACCTTCAAACCTGACCTTACAGAATTCATAATTATTAAATATCAGTGACACTTTTGATCTCGAGAGTAACGCTGAATTGGACAAACCTAATTTTTGAAAAATCGTTGATTGAATGTAAGTAATTATTAAAAGGAAGATGGAGAAAATAATACAAATATTACAATAACTATTTATTATGAGTTTCACTCCGTTTCGCCCCACGTTGCAGAGTTTCATCAGGGCTTAAAGAACAAAGAAAACACAAAAACCACTTCTTTGACATTCCTTCATTCTGTAAGCCATGAAGAAGCCCTCAGCGTGGGACGAAACGTTAGCCCATAATAAATAGTTTATTTACAATTTGAGTTATTTTACCGTATCCGGACCATCATCCTTTTACAAACTTCATTTTCATAATAAAATTAATCAAATTCGCTCATTCAAGTAAGTAGAATTTAATTTGACTCAGCCAGGATTATATAATATAACCATATCGTATATGTTCCACAATTTGAATTCAGTTTTATAATGATGAGAAGATAGTTTACCGTGGATAATATATAGTTATTTCAACTTATTTGTGTTATATTATGATCGCACCCCCAATCATCTTCTCCTCATATGAATTCAGTTGTAGTCTTTTTTTTTTTCAGTTCTAGTGTAATTCTAAAGCCGACTTTTGGCTAGCTAGATTAGAAAAATAACTCACTTTTTTTCACGTACCTTCGCATTTCCGACATACGGGAAGGGAGGGTGTAGGGGTTTATCCAATAGGTAACCAACATATTTTAACTGGATTGGAAGGGTTTCATTCTGCGGGGTCGCGCCGAAAAGATAGTTAACACACATGCCGAAATAGAAAAGTTGCTAAGGTGAAGCCTCAACTCACTCGTCTGAAACAACCTCAGATAAAGACCCCACTGTGTGCCGTCGACATTTCTATTATTCGTTGATGTCATTGAACAAATAGAACTTTAAGGAACTTATAGAACTAGTACCCGGACACTTCGGTACCTCTATAGAAATTATCACGTTTCTTTGAGTCATAGCAAATCTTCTTGTGTTCAGTTGTTTGCACGTCTTACCACACACATTTTCACTAAAAGCATCTTTTCATTTAGACTTTAGATATAATGACTAATTTCTTGTATAGATTCCTTTATATTGATAATGTTTGCATTTTAAAAAATGAGTATTTTGAAATGTGATTGCAGCTGATACTGGCGAGTTGTGCCTCCTTGGGCTACCTCACCATCGGCCTCGTGCGGGGCTTCTCCTCTCCCGCTGTGCCCTCTATGAAAGAAATCTCGCCAGAGCTGGTCCCGAATCCTGACGCTGTTTCATGGATATGTAGGTACAGCCTTGAATTATTACATTATATTAGGTTAATTAATTAATTTGTAAATAATATTATTAAAAACTAGAATTGTATACTCTTCAATATTAGAACCTATTCGGAATAATCTAGATTTTGTTTATCCAATATTTCACAATCAAATATTTGAATTTAATGATGAAAATCAAAACCTGTGTCCCTTATCAACAATTTTTTTTGTGTGTTAATCGAAAACGTTTTAGTGAAACAACTGCTCTTCATGAAAAAAAAAGTTAGTACTTCTACAGGAAGTAGAAATCATGAAATAAGGCAGGAGGACATTTTTGCAATGCTCTTTGTTACAACACAGCAACGGCCGACTAGTCGAGCCATGAAATCGTCAATAGGTGGTAACGGCGACTGCCCCATGTTTACAGTTGCCCGTTTTGTTTTGTAGTAGGAAAGGGATATAAAAACTAAAATACCAATTATTTTTATAAAAAAAAATTGTATAAATATTTGGTTTTCTGGTCTATGCATATTTTCAAATACATTTTCAATATAAATAATTAATTTCATTGTATCTATGTCTTAATTCTAAAAATCGAAACTATCGGCTATCAAAACAAAAAAAAACTATTAGTATACTAATTGGCTTTTTAAGGTTAGTTTTATTTTTTACTCCATTTTCTCGTTCCTCTAAATTATTATATTTTTAATTATTTCAATTATGTGCATTGCTATTATGGGTGTACGATGTACACCTTCAACTGAAGGCCAGGTGCACATTGACTTTTGGTTGGCTAGTTGGATTTTAGTGTACTGTATATAATGAAAATAAAACATGGTTAACTGAAATGAAAATCTCTTGGATAAGTTACGGGGGGAGAGAGGGTGTACAGAGTGGTCGAAACTAAACATTTATTATTATAAGGGTTAATTAATTTCGATTAATTGGTCTCTTGAAAACTGTATTGATGAAGATGGATGTTAATTACACAGATAGTTGTGGACTTACTCCATTCTTTGGTTACTCTTCCTTCATTTCTTGATTTCCTCGCTCTTCCTTTGTTCTGGGAGGCACCTCAGAGTGTTCTACTTACTCATTTTTACACTAAAATAACAGTGAAGAAAAAAGACTGCTGGTGGTAAAAGAAAATGTCTCTGTCATGCCCTAGTTGCTTCTTATCACCACAGAGAACACTATATATGGTAAGCTTTGGCAGTTGGCCACAGGGGCGCTTGTATAGTCTACATTGTGGGAGCTCCTCCAGTTCAGACATTCGGTAACCTTAGGTTACCCGAAACAATGGGGTTGGTTATTAATCAACAAAGATGCTTTCTGTATGTTATTAAGAGAATAACGTGACGAGAAGGATGTGATGTTTCCATGTGACGTGACGTCTCCCCTTGGATATCATCTTCTAGGAATGTGCGCAGAAAGAGGATTTTGACGCTCTTTCAAATAGGTCTTACGCGCCTGACGCAGTTATCCGCGATTCTCCACCTGCATGTCAGACTTTCCGAATGCGACTTACATTAAACACTTTACAACTAATTGCCGAACATACGACTCTCTCAATTCTTTGTATGATTTATCAGCAGACCTCTATTCCATTTTGCAAGATAAATTTTTTGAGTTTCTCAATGACTCCAAACTTTGCCATATAATTTAATCAAATTCGACCGCACGATCCTATTTTGCAGTAGTTATACATTTCCTTTGTGAATTCAGAAATTCAGGCAATTGAGGCCCATAAGTGTTTGATGCCTTAAAACATTTTTTTTTAAAAATGCATTGCTTTACCTCGAATATTTAAATAAGGAAAAATGATAAAATGAAACTAAGATGAATATTGGCATACACACACTAATATGAGAAATTTAGTTCATATATTAACTTTTATGCAATGATAATAAAAATTTAGCCTACAAAGGCAATTATGTGCAAAAAAAAAAATCTCAAAACGTACATAATTTTGAATAAACCCAAATCTTGAAATATAAAATTAGTGCTATTTGTATTTCTTATCAAAAATTCGAATTTTTATCGAGATTTGGCATGATTTGAAGCTAGGGAACAAAAAATGCAATTGCACAAAAATCCGATCTCTACTTATTATATTCATGTAGTGATCATTATTATTCCTTTAAGTTGTCACCTAAATTGATTGGATAACCTTGAGAATTACCTATATGATGGTACATGATGTTGCAGCTGCTGTACCACCACTGGGCGCCCTCTGCGGCTCACTTGCAGCAGGACCGCTCATGCAGAACCTCGGGCGTAAGGGCGCCCTCCTTATAGCGGCGCCTCTCTTCGCAGTGGCCTGGGTGGCGGTCGCCTTCTCCCCAACTACTGCCTGGCTCGTCGCTGCTAGGGCTGCTTGTGGCTTCTGTGTCGGCCTCATCCTCCCTTCAGCTCAAGTATATGTGGGTATATGGAACAATTAAACAATTCAAGTTAAAATAGCCAAATCAGATTAATATAAAATAAACAAAATACAAATTATGGTAACCAGAGCTACATCCACAAATGAATGATTCATAAATAAATCACTGGAAGTCAAAAAATTAAAGTGCGCCCCAGCACCTCACATATTTTCAAATTGAACAGTGGAATTTCAAAAATTTTGTATTATATCGAGCCATCCCTTAGAATGGAGCGCAGCTCCAGTAAAAGGGCAAAAATCAACAAATTGTATATATATACTGTATTGTACATATGTTTATATTTTGTAATTATTTTATGAATAAAGGGGATGTGAAACAAAAAAATCACTGTATTCATAAAAGTTGTATTATAATGTTCTCGTTTGGTATAAAATTGTCATTATTAATTTCTTGGTTGAACAAAAAGTAATATGTGACGTCAAAGGTTTATTTAAATTTTTCCATTAGACATATAGTAAATGTTTTTAAAAAAGGTGTATTCCAATAATTGTGGTTTTTTTGCACTTTTCCTAGTCGGGAAAATTGTTTTTGATGAGAAGCTTACAACATCTTTATATATTTGAAAACCTTAAACATTTCTGACTATGGTTTACCTAGTTAAAGTAATTAGTATGAGTAACTATTACAACAAAAATACCCACTAAAAAAGGTGAAAACCTCATTTATTGAATTCAACGTTTTTAAAAAAACACAATATGTAGGTCAGTTCTAAAAACCTGTATATCTATAATGTTAATTTTGAAAAAATCGTTAAATATTTTTTCTTTGAATACACATTTTCAATCATCAAAAGACTTATTTTTCCCGAATTTCACTAGAGTGTCGTACATTTTGGTATAGCATTTATAAAGAGAGAAAAATGCTTTATTTGTTAGCCAAAGCAAGCGAAATTCCTTATATTTCTAAATAATGCAATGAATTCTAAATTGCAAATCCAGATCTCTTGAATTTTGATTGCAATTGACGTAAATCTTGTTACTTTAATTTTCCCTCTTATTTAATAATTTACGACGAACCTATCAATCTCTGGACGGATGTCACCCATTATTTAGATTGAATAAACGATAGAAAGCGTCATTGCGAAAATAGTATAGTTAGGTAATCATTAAGCTGGTTAGAATAGATGGTAGAAAATTAGAAAAGAAAAAACCATCTCATCAAACCTATTCGTCCAGGTTTATTTAGAAAGAAGCGTTTTTCTGAATTTCCTTTGTAAAACAATTTGTCTTTAGAAACATATAAATTTTAATCTCTATCATCATTTATTTACTGAATAATTGCAACAAACTTGCTTCTATCAATTTAATTTTTATTGACATCCTTCAAATGTAAATTCGAAAAAAAAATACTTATGAATTAAATTTTTATATTACAGGTAAGTGAATGCTCCCACCCAAAGATTCGGGGGAGACTCGGAACGCTGCCCGCTATCTTCATGGCCGGTGGGATCCTGGTGGCCTACGTTTTCGGCTACTTCTTTACCTGGTACAGGCTTGCTTTGGTCTCCGCTGCCTTCCCAGGCGTCCTTCTGCTCCTCCTCATTCCTCTCCCCGAGTCACCCGCTTGGCTCCGCAGCAGAGGAAAGAACAAAGCCGCTGACGCAGCAATGGATTGGCTCCAGCTTCAACCAACTGCTCCTCAAATTGAACTTTTCACAGTCACAGAAGCTCCAAAGCCTCCTGCGCTCCCGACACCGAAAGAAAACAACATTAAAAGGTCCAAAACAAAGCTTAGAGGACCATACTCACCTTCAGAGCTATTTAAGAAGTCAGTTTTAGTCCCATTTGGACTTGTCCTGGCTATTCTCGTATTTCAACAAATTTCAGGTATAGACACCATTATATTTTACACTGTCAGTATATTTCAAGCCAGTGGAAGTGATATGGGGGAATATGAAGCTACTATCGTCGTTGGTGTTGTTCAACTTTTAGCGACAATCGTTTCAATTTTTATAATAGATCGGTTTGGGAGAAAACCTCTCTTAATGTGGTCCGGAGTAATCATGGTAGTATCAATGATAGCCCTTGGTTATTACTTCTACCTCCATGAGAGGGGAAGGGCCTTCGATTTGGGCAGCCTCCCTCTTATCAGCCAGATGGTCTTCATTGCTGGGTTCTCGGTAGGATACAGTAATGTTCCCTTCATACTAATGGGGGAACTGCTACCTTCAGCACAGAGAAGCTTGCTCAGTTCTGTGTCCGGTGCTGCTAACCTTGGGGCTATGTTTGTTGTCATAAAGACATACCCTGATACAGTAGCGGTCATCGGGAGTGAAGGTGCCTTTTGGATGTATGCAGGTTTTTCTTTTGTTGGTTGTATCTTTGTTTATTTTCTATTACCAGAAACGAAAGGAAAATCGCTCGAAGAAATAGAAGCTATATTCGAAACCAAAAAGCAAACTAATAAAGAGAATGAAGCTGAAGCTGTATCTTAATTCTCTGTATTGTTTCCAAACGAAAATTAATTCATAACGTATTGAAGAATGTTGTCTAGAACAATCATATACCTATTTATACATTTATGAAATGTATACAGGCTGAAGGTATGCCTCATTTTCCTAATCAAAACTAATTTTGTCTATATAACCACGAGTAACATTGTTTTACTACTGTTGTGATTAGACTACTTGGTGTATCTTCTGTTGATGTTTTTCTCGTTCTGTGTAAATAAATATGAAAGTAGTTTTAATGAATTTGTAATTGTGATATTAATAAAAAAACGCATTTTAATAAATATTTCATAATAGCTTGTAAGAAATTACAAAATCTCTATTTCAGATAAATTTCTAGACTTAGATTGTTATTTGCTGTGACTAAATATTTTAATTTTTTGTTAAAATACTTAGTATTTACTTACTTGATTTTTCTAGCAGTCAAAATATCTAGTAAAATAAAATAATTTTGTTATACTTAACATTTTAATAAATTCAAGTCTCTACCAATAGAAAATGTCTTTATTAAAATTTTATTTTAAATAATAAAGACTTAAAATGTCTTTATTTAATATTTTTTGTTAAAATACTTAGTTAGTTGATTTTGCTAGCAGTCAAAATATCTAGTAAAATAAAATAATTTTGTTATACTTAACATTTTAATAAATTCAAGTCTCTACCAATAGAAAATGAGGTACTCGGTTATAAAAGACAGTCTCTAAAACTTTTCGTTAGTTGAAGTATGACCGGTTTTTAAGGCTGGTTTCATGGATTTTTAAAGGAGTATATGGGAATTTTGTGTTTTTAAGAATAGTAATGTTGGTATTAAGCTGTAGTAACAACTGGTTGAACGTAATTGTTGACGTTAAAAAAATTTTAGAATTTAAAAAGTTCTCATTTTGCCAGTTACCACGTTTTAGGACCGAATGCCTCAAATATTAAAGAAGTATTCGAGAAATCTCTCAACTTTAATCATTTATGTCATTTATATTGTATAAATAAATTTGACTGGATGAAATAACTAGATGAACTTCATCTCATAAAAACAAAATTTGAGAACCATTCTATGAATAGTTAATATATCCAATTATCATAAACAAAAATTGAACCTCTAAAACATATTCAGTTTATTTCAAAACTTATATTTTTGCCTCTCAAATAAGTAGGGTTTTCAAACCAAAATTTTTTAATAAAATTGACTTATCTACATGAGTTACACTAAAACAATTTTTTAATAATAATTTTCGAAAAGTGGATATATTGCCCTCAGATAGAATGCTCCTCCTTAAATGAATTTAACATTAAATTGGTGTAAAATGATCATCCATTTCGAAAGATCTCTTCAGAGCTAAGCCCAAACGAATAAAATTAAAATTTGATTTCAAGTATGTTAGTTTATTAATTTATTGCCTATGTATTATCGATTATGACTTTCAGCCAAATATTTTTGAAATAATTTATTTTTTTGTAATTTGTAAATATAATTGTCTTTTTTGTAACCACGATGGACATAATTTAATTGACGTCCAAATAACTATATTCAGCTTAATCCAAATGTCATTGTGAGACAATTTCATGTGGTTCTTTATTGGTCCCAAATTTCATTAAGGTTTAGTTATTTTTGATATTATAAAAGACACAGATGGTCTTGTGAAAAAAACAGGAGAGTCAATGTCTATAATTACGTAGATTTGTATTTAATATTGTTCCTATTGTAGTATACCATGGCTCATAAAGCATATTTCATTTGTAACATACATATTAAAAATAAATTAATAATGTGTTCTCTATTTCAGTTATAGATTGTTTTTGTGGTTATTTTTTGTTATAAACTTATATTTAACGTTGATTTAAAAATATATTTCTTTAAATGAAGTAAATTTAAAATAAAGCTTTAAATTTAAATTGAACTGTTAAAACATATTCCACATTTTCTGGAAATATAAATAATTTTCAGGTATTGTGCATTTCGTTAATAACTCCTAGATTAAATAAAATTCTGAATGAAAAATTAAGAAATTAACTATTTATTGATTTAGAATTTATGGCATTGAACAAAAGATTTATTTGTATTGTCCACATTGGTTGTACGCTTAAACTAAGATATAAGTAAATGTACAGTGCCATGTCTATCGTTTTAATTAAGATCCCCTTGTTTATTTTTTATTACTATTATTATACTTTATGTTAAATAAATCAATTATTTGACCGATCTGTTTTCTAAACACAGTCATATGACTTTTTCTACCTTATTGAAAACACATATTTACTAATATTTGTATATGTATGTATTATTATTACACTAAAGGAATGGTATCACGGCGGGTAAGGGTTCAAAAGGAACCTTTACTAGCCCAACCGTGGTAAGTAGTGAAAAGAAAAGAATAGCCGAATTTTGTTATTTTTGTATTTTTAAATAATTAAACATAATAAAAGGAACACAAAATATATAAAAATATACAAACTATAAAAAATAGAAAGCTTAAAAATATTACAAAGTTACATGAATTAAACGAAAGAGAGAAGAAAAAAAAGTCTTATATCACCGGTGATTGAAGAGGCCCTGGTTGTGGTTGTTGTCCTGAGTGGATGTTCTGGTGGAGGTAGATCGACGTACGTCCCGTTGTCTAGTCCTCTTGGAGGATGAGCTGAAGTAGTCCGCCCGCCGTGGTTAAAATAATTTATTGGTTAAATTAAATAATTAAATTGGCCAGAGTGCTGGCAACAACGAGTATGTAGTGAGGAGACAATGGAGACGATGTGTGAGTGCACACTGAGACTCTAAGAAGTCGTCTGTTTATTTTTCAGTATAAAAAACAACAGAAAGTAATTGTTTTGTTTTTGATTTAATAAAAATCATATGTTCCAATAATCGATTTGTGGACCATATGTTAACCGCAACAAATGGGAAACCCTTCATTATCCCAAATCATTTTGATCTTTAGTGACATATCTCTTACTTGCCTAGAGACCCCCTAGGAATATGATAATTCTAAATGAACCACATTATGCCCTTAGCTCGGGAGTATCCAGCGAGGGGCAGCTGGAATTACTGGTATGTTGGCCAAAATTACCTCGGAAGGTTTAGAAATAAGATACTCCCAGCAACATGAATAACTGGTGTGAAAAACAAACTCAATGTAAAACTAACTAATAAAAAATTATACTTTTTAACTCCACTGATCAAACAAAACTAAAAGATAATGATAGAGGAAAACAAACACATGTAACTAGAGTCAAGGGACAGGTGGAATTGCTCGGTGCATGCCGCTTGTTTGTTAGATATCGCCTCTATTCCGTTTTTCTCGTTCTCTCCCCGTTCGACATCAGCTGTGTCTAGGCGCTTCGATTCAATGACAATTATTTTCTCAGTTCTTGGAGTATTAAAAAAAAAAAGTATTGATAAAGGTCAGGTTAGCTGGATAGGATGTAAATTGCCAGGAGGATTGGATGAGGTGGAGATAATCTACAAACCACATCCTCTGAATGAGAATACCTCTCACTCTGTAAGCTGCTCGCCTACAGTTTGGTGAATGTAAATTTTCGCCTTAGATCATAGCTGGACGGTAAGTAAGTCGTAGAGTAAGCAGTATGTCCTCGAGGAAAAAGTATCTCACTCTGTAGTGTATACGCCTTCAGTAGAATGAGAAGCCGGCAAGGAGAATCTACATTCCGTTAGTCTCACATGTATTACAAAAGAAGGAGAGACTGACTCTAAAAGAGATTTTTGAGAAATAACAACACTATCTAAGTTCGAAAATAGTGGTAATGTTATCTAAACCAATATTAGTGTATTAAATCACTGTCTCTTTTGAAATGCCGAGAGATTTTTGAAAAAACTTTTTCTATCGTGGGTACTTAAGTGCTTAGCTGTGATTTGATGTGCTCATTCTGTGAGAATTCAGTAGAAATATTTGGTGGCAAGGGGCCACCACGTAATGTTTGAGCAAAGAAGAACAAATAAAAACAATTAGTAATTAAAGACGAAAGATACTCGTAATTAGTAAATAATATTAGTTAGAAGTCGAAAAATAGGAGAGGGAGTGCAAGAGAAGGAAGGACTTAAGGCAGGGTGATCTTTATGGGGATTTTAGGGCTCTTCCTGCCCTACCACCTCGCAGGGAGGGAGGATGGGGTGATTGGGCGGAATAGTGGATTGAAGGAAGCAGGGAGACTGTCAAAAAACTTTATTGGTCTCCGTATGATGTATTCCTGTACTGTTACTAGTTCTAGTTCGTTATGGCACTCTAGTAATGTTCTTCTGCAAATCTTCTGCAGTAAGCTGTTCTGGTATTGTAGTAATTTCAGGGCTGTTGGGTATAGGAAATGTAGTAGAGGTGCTCCGTGTAGTTGTGATGGTCTTAGTATTGCCTTGTATATAAGTAGTAACTTCGTTAATTTTCATTCCGACTTTATGGGGCAGTGTACATATTAAATATCCCTGGCGCTAGGACCGAACCCTGGAGGACACCACAAGTGACGGGCTTAGAGGTGGAGATTTCAGTTTTGACTCGGATTGAGAAGGTCTGGTCGCTAGTACAAGATCCAATGATGTCGACCAGTTGGTCCGGAAAATGGTGAAGCCTAAGTTGTTGAGTGGGATACAGAGTCAAATGCCTGTGAACAGTCTAGTGAAATCATGGTTGTGGCAAGGTTCCTGTTGAGGTTGTTTACTGCATCCTTTTGCAGCTTGGCTACATTGTCTTAGTAACTCATACCACACGAAAACCTGATTTGTGAGGGAGTGCGGAGCTCATCGCCTCGGTGTATTTTCAACGATTTGGATTTGGTGTTATGACTTCGCACTAATTTCCAGAAGTTTTTCGGGTCGTGTGTGCGGCATAGTTGTTCATGCCTTAGGGACGTTTTCCATTGCGACATAAGGGATGTTATATGTTTGTGAAGCTGTTTATGATTGATTTGTAAATCTGACCTTTAGTCCTGTACTAGCAGTTTTAAATTTTGTGGGGTTGTTTAATAAATGTTGGTATATGTTGAGGTGGAGTGCGCAAGTGAATTGGTATTGGTATGAAAGTGGGTATGGAGGCGTTAGCGGCGTCCTGGGGGGTGTTGAATGTGTTAATATTGGGTATATTGTCGTATATGTGTGATTTATAAAGTTTCCAGTCGGCGTGTTTGAAATTGTATTTCAAGTCTGTAGATGGAGTTGGTCGGGAGGGGGTGACGGTAGCAGCGCCTGTCTGCCAAACCAAAGGTTACGAGATCGAGTTCCGGTCCTATCCGGGATTTTTTCAAACATATAATTATACAATACTCACTCATAACCTCCCCCGAGCATTTGCGAGGCCCGTTAGCAAAAATAGGCATGGGAGTGATGAACCCATCCTATGAATACCACGTCATGAGACGCACGATGTATTTCTTACGTACATCGAGCGAGGCCTTGGACCTCTATGGTCTGTGCGCCAATAATAATAATAATATGGTGGAGTAGGTCTTATGTGTTGTCCTACATGGTAGAGGACTGGTAAGCGGCCATTTTCTCTAAATTTGAGTGTCGTCCAGCTAGTGAATCTGTGTGGTTGTTGCGTGAGTAGTAGTTCAAGTGAAGATGTGTGTCTGTATGTGTATACTTTAGGGTGTATGATTGTGTATTTCGTTTTTGTCAAGTGGTTTCCTAATGCATTTGCTTTCACGCGGTTCCATGTGTGATGTTTGGCATTAAGGTCACCCTACTATGATGTGTTGTCTGTCATTATCGGTGTCGTAGAGAAAAGTCTTGAATGAGTCCGATTCGGCACTGGGTCTACGGTAAACACAAGTGATTTTGTAGGAGTATCCAAGTCTGACTTGATTGTGATGGCTTATGTTTGTTGTCGTTAAGTGTGGCACTGTTTATCATTCTGGAGGGGAAGTCGTAACGCACTAGTAGTGCGACATCACCATGTGTGGGGACGTCAAGTCTCTAAGTGAGGTAGCCGCGGAAACATGTCTGTGTGTAATTGTTGAGTCGAGTATCCGTAAGTCCCATTACAGATGGCCTAAGTGAGGCCGAGATGGTTTCTAGCTCAAGATTGCGTTTTGTGAGCTCTGTTATGTTATAATTTAGGATACAATGTCCAACCATTGATTCTGGGAATGGTGTTTTGCAACAAGAGATTGAGTGTGCTCATTATTATAAACATTGCTTTCATGTCCTGGAACATGGATATTAGATTTGAGATCCATGCCGGCTCCAAAGACGGTGGTGTGGATGTGGAAGGAGGAGGACCCTGTAAAAGCCTTGCCGAAAGTGCCGAGAGAGAATTTTCTTGGTAGAATAACTACCAGGAATTTCAAGACCGACGAGAGCCACAACCTGTAAAAGACTATTTTAAAGTGGATCAGAAAACTCGTATTTAGTCTATGTTCATTCAAACAATACATCTACAAATATAACAACATATTTCATATTATACAAAAAATTAACATAAATTGACAAGAGGCGCTTCTTGAATCTTTGGTCAACTAGTTATATAGAAGCCCACTGGTTTGGTCGGGCAGAATGATGTTTCCATACAATACTATAAGAAGCTCTTTTTTTTTTTTATTTATTTAAGTATTTCGACCACTCGGGTCATTTACACTTGATTTACAAATTCGATTACAATTGGCATCTTCATACAGTTGAAATTACAAAGTGAGCAATTTACATACATACATGAAATACAAATACAGTTGAAATTACAAAGTGAGAAATTTACAATAACAATAACCATTACATATTAACAATTACAATTTACACTTCATAAATTTATTACTGTTGTGGATTCTTCTCTGATCATTTCCTGTACACATGAAGAGAATCGGTGTAACTCCAGAGCAACCCAGTAAGAATGTGCACAACAGCGAGATCACTTCAGCAGCAGCGACACATCGGTGCGTCCTCCTTACTTTATGAGATGACAGTGGGTGAGTCGCGTATGGCCTATCCGAAGACGGGTTAATACATCTCTGTAGCAGATTCATGTTTCCGGCCGGATTTGATTAAATTTTATGGTAGAGCTTGAAATGATGTAGAAACTTAAAAAGTCTATCTATGGTATGTTTGTTATCCTGCAAGATGGAATGGAGATCATCAGGTATATTATATAAAGATTTGAGGGAGTTATAAGCTCGGCATTCTGTCAGAATGTGTTTGACTGTAAGATCTGTTCCGCAAGTTTGGCATAACGGTGGAAGATCGCGGGCCACAAGGTAACCGTGGGTCAGGCGTGTGTGACCTATTCGAAGGCGAGTCAAAATCACCTCCTCTTTGCGCACATCTCTAGTTGATGATATCCAAGGGGAGACGTCCCTTCTAATTTCCCTCAATTTGTTATTGGAATCATTTTCCCACATTTGTCTCCATTTCGTTGTCTCCCTATCGGCCAGTTCGTTGGCCGCTATTCCGCAGGGTCCAGGGACTCAGGCGAAGAACACTGAAATACCGTTTCTGATGGCAGACTGTAATGAGTAATATATGGTTTGATTTAGCGGGTTAGTTGAAAAAATATTTCTTAAGCTAAGTAGAACAGACAAAGAGTCTGTACAGATGAACAGGTTTTGTAGGGTGAAAAACATTTAAACTTTTGTTTATTGCAACCATTTCAGCTGTATAGCTACTACATATCTGTGATAAAGAGAATAGGTACTGGTCATCATTACACACAATCAAGGCTCCAACAAATAAGTAATTTTTGGAGCCGTCAGTATAAATGAATTCGGCGTCACCTAATTTATGTTGCAGACTGAGAAACTCATATTTATATCGATATAGTCGAGTGTTGTTTTTAGGTAGCCTTGAAAGGAAAAGACAGAGTTTAGGAGAGGGAAGTCCCCAAGGATAAGATGATGGAATTACAGTCTCTAATCTCGCAAAGTAGGTATTTCTATGTTTAAACTGAGCAGTAAAGTGGAAATCCTGACTGTAAACGGTGTTCTCTTGGTTAGGTCGATTTGCTGCTGGTTTAGAATTTGTCTATTTGGAAACAGCTCATTAATAGGATGGTTTATAGCTGATATGATTTTAACAAAGTAAATGAGATCCAGTTGTTGTATTCGTAGGTCAAGTGGAGGCTCGCCAGCATCGACATATAGACTATTGATAGGGCTTGAGTGGAAAGCACCCGCAGCTGTTCTGAGTCCTGCATTTTGTACAGAGTCAAGCATTTTAAGGTGCCGATGATGAGCTGTAGGCATTACAACCGTAATCCAATTTTGATCTCACTAGCGTTATGTATAGGGTCAGCATACTTGTTCGATCCGCACCCCAGCTGGTGTTACCGACCATTTTCAAAAGATTAAGTTAGCGGAGGACTTGCTTTTAATTGCTTTATATGCGGGATCCAGCTGAGCGTTTTATCAAAATTCAATCCGAGGTACTTGACAGTGTGAGCGAATGTAACTGATAGATTGTTAATGGTCAGTGACGGCATTACAATCGGCTGTCTTTTGCAAAAAAGAATAGTAACGGTTTTATTTGTTGACATTTTAAACCCGTGATCAGAAAGCCATACACTGACATTGTTTAGAGCAGTTTGAACATCTTCTTGTAAGGATACTACGTTTTTTCCTTCACTATAAATAACAAGATCGTCCGCATATAGCATGATTTTAAATGGTAACTTCAAATTCAACATTTTATTAAAACAAATACAGAAAAGAGTCGTGCTCAAAACACAACCCTGAGGCACTCCATTTTCCTGTTCGAATTCTTTCGATAGGACATTACCAATTCTGACTCTAAAGCTTCTGTTAAGTAAAATTTGTTTATGAAGGCAAGAATATGACCGTTAATCCCGATACTAACTAGAGTGTCAATTATAAATCTTTTCCAGGTCCTATCAAAAGCATTTTCTATATCAAGAAATACTGCTAATACTTTTCTCTTATTTTCAAAGGCTTCTAGGATATCGGACTGTAACCGAACCAGGTTGTCTCTAGTACTCCTCCCTTTCCTGAACCCACTCTGCCATGCTGGCAGTACATTTTTAGCTTTCAAGTACCATGTCAGTCTATTGAAATGAGAAGATCTCAGTGTCAAATCTCGCTTAACGAGAAACACCTTCTTAGAAAGCAGGGGATAATAATTTACATAGTGGAACAATACATTATGATACTAAACTTTTGGAATTGTATATTATCTTTTAATTCTCTGGATTTCTATTCCATCTTCTACCAACTGTTATCTCGTAGGACCCGGTGACTAGCTTCTCTGCGGGTTTACATACCCCTTCAGGAATTACACCCAGTAAAACGGAGTTAGCTTCCTGCATGACAGTGGCTGGCTACCCTCCGGGGTACCCGAGGGTTCAGGTTACTGTTCCTGTAGCTTCTTTTCAAACCTACAGGAACAGTAACCTGTAGGACGAGGATACCATCCTCGCAGAACGTATGGCTGGCATCCCTATGTCTCACCCTATCTATTCGCCTACCAAAAATCTACCTTACCTATTTTGAACACTCATTGTCGAGGTCTTCTGTTCAAGAATACCTAACAATCATCAATTGGAGTCAGATCTTACACAACCACCTGACAAGATTGAGGAAAACGCATAGTATTGTATGGCCATTATTTAAGAAGAACGCTTGAAGAAAGATTACTAAGGTAGGCACATTTTTGGAAAATAGATGGTAGAACAGGAAAACTTTTGACAGGAAAATGGAAAAATCCTTAATAGGATACGGCTTAAGGTATGAATGGGCCTTTGGACACGGTGATCTGGAATAAAGCCATACCCAATTGGGGCTGATGAAACCCACTATTTCATTGAAAATCCTATATTAAAAAAAAATTATTTGTAAGAATGATTCAATCACATTGCAATGTGTTATAAAAATAAACCAATAACGTTACGTCTAATTGAAGAAAATGTCTCTTTGTCCATAGCAATCGACGAATAATGACCTCCTTGCTAAATGCATTGCAGTTGTAAGTAGGTTTCGGTTCTAAAATAACCTGAATTGAATTGTACCGTTTGTTGTTACTTCACTTAACATTTGATTTAAGAAACGATGTGTAGTTTTAAAATGTTTTCTCTACAATCACTCTTTTTTTAACAGTTCGGTTGGTGGAACAATTAGAAATATATGAATATAAAAAAGGACCTCCTTATAAAGAGGCTTTCAGAATTTTGAAATGAATAACCAATCTGTAAGTTATATTGGTATAATATATCTATTTTTCACTAGTATAATATTTTTATCTTTCATCCAGTATCAGTCATTCAATATTATGTATTACTAATGGCATGAATAGCAAGTAGTTATTCAGTCCTGTTCTGAAATTTACTTTTTTGTTATTTATAGTAACTCATATAAATGTATTTATACTTGAGAATTTATCTACTGAGGTCCAATAAATATTATAATATGTATTGCTAAAAGTTTACTGAAACACCAGAAGGTTACTTACTGGTTCTTTATGGCTATGCCCCATTGTATTATAGCTTAAGTTGTATATATGGTGTGTCTTGATATAGTCAATCTGTTAACAAGTGTGATACTATTTCACTAGTATTCAGCAAGGATTGTAAGTATCTGAATGTGTCCAAAATTATACGGAATCGACCATCTCAACGTTGAAATAATTGGTTCTTGCATTAATCTGCTGAAACGTTATCTTGAAAAATTGCATTTAAGAGCCATGAGTATTTTTTTATTACTTCATACAATGCATAAATTCCACCTTTTAACATAATGTCATCACGCAAATCAAAATAATGACCTAATAATAATAATAAGTGTGTATACGCTACTAAGACACTGTATTGACAAAAGATAAAGCATACTGCAAACAAAGTATAGTGTGAACTCCTGTCCATAAGCATGCTTCACCATTTGCTGGACCAGAATGTTACAAATAAGACATAGTAGGATCTCACATTAATTTGCCTGGACAGACAAAATTGTTCTCCATTAATATTGTTTTGAGTATCTACTTTTTTAATTAACCACCCCATTGGTCAGAAGACTGAGGTGGGGGTAGGTATTTTTATTGTCCATCACTGTAACTAAATTGGCAAGTAATGTTATTTTGGCAAGTTATTAATGTTTACTTTGAAATATTCATAACAAGCTTGACATGTGACTCTTGAGATAAGTTGTAGACCCCAAAGAGAAGTAATGTTTTTCCCTTCAAACTAGTGGATATACTCTTAATTCATTAGTAATAAATTCAGATATATTTAAGTATTAATTCGAACATTTGATGATATTAAATAAAAAGTTGATGAATCATGTTACTGAGTCCAACAGACCCAACATTCAAGTGTACCAAGTTTTTTACCTATATTCTGGAGTTTTAAACCGGCAGTTGCTAGAGTGGAATTTTCTTTTTAAAGCAATATTGTGTTTTTAATGTATTTGTTTATATGGAATTGATGTTTTTTTTTCACCCTTTAATATTTATAATTAACTTTTCAGAGCTCTGCTCCATCGGTGCAAGAATATTCTATCAGAGTTCCCAAGTAAGTAAGCTCAATTGAACCACATTTTACAAATTTAATTTGTACTTAAATTAATGATCTTCTACTGGAAGAGTTAGTTATTAATTTGTACTTTTATTTTGTTGTTATAGTAATTAAATCTTTTTGGTTATAGGAATGTGAAGAAAAAGTTTCACGTTATGCGTTTTAATCCTGTATCAAATATTGATTTTACAAAATGGTCTCAAGTTCGAATGGAGAGAGAAAATAATATTAAAGAATTTAGAAATGCTGATGAAGAACAGCCAAAGTATTAAAACATATTTATAATATATTAATTTACAAATGCCAATTTAGTTTATACTTTTATGGTAAATAATGAATGATTTTTTTTTAGATTTGGTGCAGGCAGTGAATATGGTAGAGAAGCTCGAGAAGAAGCAAGGAGAAAGAAATATGGTATTATTACTCGAAAGTACAAACCTGAAGATCAGCCATGGATTTTAAAAATTGGAGGAAAAACTGGAAAGAAGTATGATTTTTAAGATTACTTCTAATTTAATAAAATTAATGTGTGAAAACAATACATTATAGCTCATTAATAAACTAATTAATTTAAAGTATTTTATTACTTTTTTATTGATTTGAAAAGAAAAACTATATCTATCCCATTGTCTATATCTGTAAAATATTTTCTTGAGCTAAGAATTTGTTTCTATTAATACTTTAATATTTAATGCTACTGCATTTGCATGTGCTATCTAAGGCTAAATCCATAGTTATGAGACAATTACCTCTTGTCCTGATGAATTTTTACAAAATTTTCAAGTGTTTTTGTGTACTAATTGTTTATTTCATAAGAATATGCTATTATCTATTTCTTAACAATAGATTAACATGTTATAAATAAAAGAACAATAATAATATCTCAGGGTAATAAATTATTATTGCAGATCTTATATTATTTGTAAACTCATCATTATGTAATTGGTAATTTTTTTTAAGGTTTAAAGGAATCAGAGAAGGAGGTGTAGCTGAGAATGCATCTTACTATGTATTTACACATGCAGCAGATGGTGGTATTGAAGCTTACCCTCTCACAGAATGGTACAACTTCCAGCCTATTCAAAGATACAAAGCTTTGTCTGCAGAAGAAGCAGAACAGGAATTTGGAAGGTTATTAATTTTATATTGCTCAAAAACCAGCTTATTGGAATTTAACTACATTAAGAAATAATATTGTTTTCAATTTGTTAGATCTCTCCAACATAGTACTCAATGACCTCCTAGATTCTATCATCCCTTTATTCCCCAAAATATGAAGGAGATGGTCAGGAGTGCAGTCAAAAACAAAGGATCAAAAAATAGTTAACAACTATTTATTTGGCAATGATTCACCCCACTCTGCAGGGCTGTTAAGTTCAAAAACACTGAGAAAGTCCTCATTTTTCTTATATCTCACTTTTTATAGAAAGTTTTTTCATCAAATCTCCGGTCTCGCTTTGGTAAACTCTCTCACCACTGATCGTTAGAAACTACCACTGATAGCTAGAAACTATTTATTTGCCGACATTTTGCCCCACTCTGTAGAGCTTCATCTGTCAAGTTTAAAAACAGCGACTGAGTGATTTACTTTTATAAATTTGAACCTGTAGCTCCACTAAAAAAGTTTGAGGGTGTTAATGTGGTTTAGGTTAAGGTGTTCAATGGTTTTGATTAGTCCTATACAATACCCTGTAGATTTATGCTCTCTAGGTTTTGGAATTCTCCAAAATAACTGAATGTAGTGTTCTAAATGTTGGAAAGTGACCATAAAATCCCTGCTGAGAGTTCATGAGGTCCATGCCTTAAAGTAAAATGGGACATTTTTCTAACATATAATGCTTACAAAAAAAAAAAAAAAAAAGTAGCATAAAAATTACAGTATCAAGGTATGTTGGATAATTATGGGGTACATGGTGATACTAGAGATCTGAAAGTTAGGTACTTGTGCTTTCTTGTGAGTGTGTACTTATGGGTGTATAAGCGAGCATATATCACTCGGACAGGGCCTATGTAATTTGAGATTTTATTTTGTCTTCAAAAATTACTGATTTATCTTCTAACTTGTATATTCTGGTGTGAATCTTGGAGTCAAGTTTCTGAGTATAGGTTTTGGGGTGCCACAGGCTCTTCTCTATCCTAACATTTAATTAAAACCTTTAAATTAACTTTTTTAAACAACCTTTTAATTAAACTTTCATGAGTATCTGATTTTTAGTTCCTGAAATAGCTTATTTGCTTCTTATCCATCTGCTATTATACTGATTCATCATAAACCAGCTTTAGTCTTTTGGTCCATTATCTCCCTGTTTTTATTTAGTAAATTTGATTCTTATATTTATACTTTCAATATTTTCATTTTAAATCTTTTGATTTTAGTCAATATTTCTTCTATTATTATTATTATTACTATTAACGCATAACATTGTAAATTAATTATTATTTACTTATATATTATAGGAGAAACAAAGTAATGAATTACTTTTCACTTATGTTGAGAAAAAGATTAAAAAAGGATGAAGAAGGAGATGGGGAAGAGGGGGAAGAACTAAACCTTAAAAAGGGAAAGAGAAAATCCAATGGTGATTATTCTTTTCTTTTTGATTTTTTTTTTTTTATCTAATTCAATATTTTGACTTTTTACACCAAACATTTGAGAACTAGGACTTATGAAGTCCTTACAGTTTGAATCAAGTAGAAAATGAATTTATAATTTTAATCATGAGAGATAGTTGACCATGGATGACTTATAAGTGGAGAAGATGGTTGTGGGTGCGGTCTAATTAAAACACAAATAAGTTGAAGTAACTTATTTAATTGTGCCAACATTTCGGCTAGAATTTCTAGCCTTCATCAGGGGTAACAACAGAACAAGATAACAACCAATGAATACAGAAAATTTAAACAGAATGACATAAAGTAAATAATTTTACAGAATGGAATTAATAAAATAAAGTGATGAGAGAAGTGGATTTATACATTTTATTTTCCACTTCCCTCATTCATTGGTTGTTATCTTGTTCTGTTCTTAGCCCTGATGAAGGCTAGAAATTCTAGACAAAACGTTGGCACGATTAAATTAGTTACTTCAACTTATTTGTGTTTCAATTTGACCGCACCACCCAACCATCTTCTTCTCTTATAATTTTAATGTAGAAATAGAATAATCATAGGAGTTTTTCAAATGTTAAGTATAGATTAATTTTTTTTTATGTGGTGGTAACATTACAGCACAAAAATATATGTATATTGATTTCCTTCTTTATATAATGTAACATTAAGAACAGTATTTTTTTTTTCTTTTCTTAATATTAAGAACAATACCCTCCTAACAATTTTGTTTAAAAGAAAAATTAAAAATGTGTTTTGAATGGCAACCAATAAATGTGCTCTCAGGTAATACATATATACATATATAGTAAACATTTAGATGCATGATGAAAGTTTCTTTTATCATGAATTTTATTACATTTAAATTATCTGAATAATTAATTACAAAAACTTTCATTACTTTCCCTGTTAACTTTTAGTTAGAATTATTTTTATTATGATGCAATAAAAGTTTCAATAAAAAAAACATGTATTATTGCCATTATTTTGTTTTATTTTCTTGAAATTTTTGAGTAAGCTGTAATTGAGAATAGTAACCTATTGGTGAATATTAATTCTAATCTCATCAATGGATCATAAAACAGTAACGTCCAATGATTGTTGTTTTTTATTAGAAGAATGAGTCTAAACTGAAAGAACCGTTTTCTGTAATTTAAACTTTGAGAACACAGAAGTGTTTTCTTTATAAGCACTCAGACTATAAAATGATACTGTATTTTTAAAGATACAATGGAAAATTAGTTCTCTTATAGAGTACATATAATCTTAGGATGTGTTTTAATGAAGTGCATAAATTTCTACTAAAGACAAATAAAGTAAGTAAATGTATATTGTTGACCTATTTAACTTTGGTAATTCATGTTGATTTGATTATTAATTATCATTATTATTATTATTACAATCATTATTTGTAATATAAGGAGTTTTTTCATTCTTTTCTATGATCTTTAAGACAAAATTCATTACTAATTATTTTTTAAACTTTTGTTTCAGATTTAAAAATTTCTGAAATGGATGATTGGATTGATTCAGATGATGAGTCAAGTTCAAATAATGAAGGAGGAGAGGAGGATGAAGAAAAAAAAGAAAAGAAAGCAAAAGAAAAAAAGAGTAAGTTGTTGTTTCTTTTCTGTTTTTCATTTGAAGTTGTTCTACTTTTTCGTAAAAATTCTCTCTTAATCTTCACATGTTCACATCCATAAAATTATGTCTGGATACCCCTATATATTTAATGTTAGGTAGAATATGATGTTAAACCGTATGTGATCTAAATAAGTTTGATTGACATACATGTCTAAAAGTGTGACTCTTCCTCTGTAGTATCGAGTATAGTTGCAAATGGCTGAGAGAGTGCTACTAAGCTTATTCAGTGTTTTAAAAAGTGGCAGTTTTATGTTTTATAAATTTTTTGAGGTTGGATATAGTAATAATTTATGTTCCTTTGTGTTACATTCTGTCTTGGAAAACGATTTTTACATATGTCTCGTTTCATTACCCAAGTATAGTGACTTGGACTGGTTTAAGTTGTCATCCTTTCAAAAATCCTTATAATGTACAAACCTCCTATATCTTTGGAGGGGTGGGTGAGGAGGAAGGCATGTTATTTATCATTGTACTATTTGGCCTATCAAATTTCTTTTTCTATTTTTTTTTTTTTAGAAAAAGGAGAAAAACCTAAAACTAAGAAACAAAAAGGTTCTGATGAATCTGCGTTTGAAGAAAGTGATGATGGTGATGAAGAAGGAAGAGAACTCGATTACATATCAGATTCTTCTGACAGGTTTGTATTTTTAATATTATAGTAAATATTGCCTTACCTCATATTACTAATATCTGAGGAGTTTTCTACAAAAAGTTAATTATCCATTTCTGAAAAGTAAAGTTTTTCTTAACAAATTAGAATTCTACACAAAGAATATATTTAATTTATTTAAATTTTCCCCTATCAAATAAGTATTACAAATTAACATTTTCAATAAAAATTCTACTTATCTACATGAAATGCTCCCATAATATTTTTAAAATAAGAACTTTCACGAAATTTGATTTATTGGTATAGATAGAAAACTACTCATATATTCCTATTATTCTTGTTGTTGATTATTGCTTAAAGACGTAAAACCCTCTGGTCATCAACGCCTATGGCATGATAAAAGTAAAAAAAAAAAAAAATAATAAAAATCAAAGAGGAGTTATAATTTATAAAGAAGGGGATGGCGATGTGCTTTTAAAAATTCAAATACTAATGTAATTTTAGCTTCCTTATCTGTGAGAGCTTCTGATAAATTTGGGGTCAGTCCTATCCTGTTTATTATTGGCAAATAGTAAGTACATTCTTCAAAAATATGTCCAATCGTTAGAATGGACTGACAATATTTGCACGTTGGAGGTGGCAGTTTTCTGATTAGGTGAGAGTGCGTGAGAAAAGTATGACCTATTCTCAAGCGGGTTAGAGCAACTTCCTCCCTACGGCTGTTGCGGTAGGATGTTGACCATGGTTTTACAGATTGTTTTATTTCTTTTAATTTATTCGGAGAGCTTTCATCCCACTTGGCCTGCCATTTTTCTAATATTTGTAATTTAAGGGGTGTACTGAGTTCTGAAGGGGTAAGAACGGTGGTGCCTCGGCCAGGGAGCGTGAGTACCTCTCTGGCAGCTTTGTCCGCGAGCTCGTTACCTACAATGCCAATGTGGCTTGGAGCCCATATGAAAATAATGGATTTACCTTGTTGTGATAATTTTAGAAGAAAAGATTGAATTCTTATAATGAGTGGATGTTCGGGGTACATGTTTTTTAAACTTTTTAGAGAGCTCAACGAATCTGAGATTATTACAATAGTCTTCTGAATTATTGAAAAGCAAAAATGGAGGGCTGATGCTATCACGTGGTGTTCGGCGGTGTATATTGAGCATAACTTATGTAATTTAAACTTGTGGGTTGAATCGTGAGTGACAAAAGATGAGGCGGTCGAGCTTTCGGATTTGGAACCATCAGTGTATATTAAAAAATATCCGGAATATTTTCTAGAAGACGCGCTAACCATTCTTTATACTTGACAGATGTGGTCTTATTTTTGTGCTTAAGTGACAGATATAGCATTGTTACAGTTAATGTTCATGTTCTCGACTCATTTTATTTTAGGTTCAGATAGAATTTAATTTTTTCTTTGACAAATTGATAAAAAGATTAAATTTTTTCATGCCAGTTTCTGAAACCATGTGTTTTTTTAATCTTAGTTCTCTCCTCCTCCCGCTGCACTCTTCCTTCCTCCACTCCTCCCAGACCAACATCTACAGTCAACTACTTCCATTCCATTCTAAATTTAGGTAGATTTAGATAAGGTGACAGTAGTCTAAGAAAAAAAAATTTCTCATATTAATTCTTCTGGATTATAAAATTCTTTGGTAAGCTTGATTCTAACCATGACAAGTTAAAAGAGCATAAATAAAAAATATATATATGTATTTATTGATTTTTATTTATTTATTTTTTTTCTGGAACCAACAATTAATAATTTTAGTGTAAACAGCAAATTTATAATTTAATTTTCTGTATCAGGTATGGATTATTTTCATTATTCATGGTAACTAATGTATTATTACATCATCAGTTAATAAATGTAGTTTCCAATAAGTTTTCCTTATAAATTGTTTTTCCTTACTATTCAAAATATTAATAAAACTATAAAAATCTTCATTATTGTAAAATATTAATTGTATCCAAATAATTTTTTCTTAGTGTTTCAGACCATGAAGGAAAGATAGATAAGGAAATGAAAGGTGTTGCTGAAGAAAGTGCTCTTAGACGTTTACTTACCTCTGATGAAGATGAAGAGGATGAAGAAAATAAAAAAGAAGAAGGAAAGGAAGGTGAAAAAGAAAATAAAGAGGCTGAGCAGAAAGAGAAAGAAAGTAAAAAAAGGAAAAGGAAGAAGAAGCCCAATGAAAAGAAGAAAGCAGCTGGAGATGGTGGTATAGCTTAATTTTTTACTTTCACTTACCTTTTTATGGAATATATAGTAAGGAAAAGTATTGCAATTGGGCAAAATTTCCAATTCTAGTTTTTTACGGAAATGCATGTTTCGAGATCAAGGCTTGCAAAATGGTCTGTCCGTGTGTGCATGCATACGAGAACAGCCTAGCTCAAGAACAAAAAATCACAAGACCTTGAAATTAAATATTTAAGGCTGGGATGTGACAATCACATAGTTTTCGTTAAAATCGACTGATCGGAAGTACCGCCTTATAAAATCTATTTTACACTTTTTTCCTTTTTCTTCAAAATTACTCTGACAATTTTGATTAATCTTGGTGAATCAATGAGCAATTAAGTGTTCTTTAATATCATGTAGGTGTTATCCTTATTGAAATAATCTAACAGCTCTTAAATGCCACATTTTCAAAAATTCTTCCTCTAAAGTGCCTTCAATTTTTTTAATTTGAAAATAACAAGTTCTCATTTCAGCAAAAGTATAAAATGAATAAATAGAAAATATTAATAAATTTAATGATGAACTAAAGGAGAAAAAACGAAAAGTAGATACATACGATTGGAATGGGAAAAGCCAAGACCAAACGATCTTTCCAAATTACATGACTTCATTTTCTTTTGTTACATTGTTGTATTATTGACAGGAGCATAATTTATATATATTATTCCCACCTCGAGAATTTCATTCTTGTTATATCGTCACACTTGGATTTGAGGCTTTCTCTTTTTCCATGTGAATCTCCTCGCAAACACAATTTTTATGCTTGGCGGTTTCCAAGACATCGTTCATCATTTCTAAACTCTTTTTAGATAGAATGTTCAGAAAAATCCTATATTGTAGTATTTTTGGCATTAAGATGTGAAAATGTTTGTCTCTTCTCTAATCACAGCTAATTTATCCGTTCTCATTCTCTTTTGTCTATAATACAACCGTGTTGCGGTCATGCTTGCTCCAAATATAAGCCTTTGAAAAAGATAATCTGAACACCATTCTTTGTAGCAAGTTCTCAGTTTCTTTTAATGACCCCACTGGATAGAAGATCTAGATAGGCATGCATTTCAGTTTCATCCTCAGGAACCCATTCCTGTTTTTATCACCTGACTGTACAAGTTACATTTTTGTTTCTGTAAGTGCCCTTTGGTTAGTATGATTCATATATTAGGTAGGTACTACTTCTAGGAAATATTTACTCAACGCAAATAGTCACAGTGAATCTAAATAATTCCTCAGAAACCATTTATGACAAATACCATCAGGGGAGTGCTGGAGGGACCCTAACTGTGTTTTTATTTGGACAAAAGAAACTGTGTGATATGTTTTTGTAAATTTAATAGAAACTTACTCCTGTAATTCAAGATAGTTTTGTGAAAAAAATTGTTGAGCGACTTGGCAGTTGAGGTATTTTTGGATATAAGTTTTCATTAGAAAAAGAGCTTGTGGGGTTATTAAAGAGATACCCCTACGGTATTACAAAGGTTAAACCTAACAAGATTATCCATATGTTCTGATCATAGATTAGACCTATGGGGGACTCCTCATTTCTATTGGAACAATTTTGATTTAGATTAGGCTTTATTAAGCTGTAGGTTTTATGCTGATAACACTATGATTTGTGTTTTATTAAGTTTAGGTTTGAGAATTTATCTTTATCGACTTTAAGGTTAACAAGATTTGGTTCCAAATTAATTTGGATTGACTTTGCTATGAAGAATTTTTAATGGTTGAGGACTATAGCTAAGATAGAAGATTTGTCAAACTAACCATTGAGGGTCAAGTACTTGTGATGTACTGTATCAACTTGAGATAATTTGGAGGTGGACAGGTTAAGGGAGTTAATGGATGTAATATGTTGGGAAATACAGGTTTTGAGGTATCCGCCACCCAGACTACCTTCTTACAAATATAAAATTCAGTCAACTAATAATTTTATAATACAGTAGTGCTTAACTTATTCATTTATGTCTTGTATGTTTCAGTGATACTGTGCCCCCTCTTTTGCATCTATAATTTCACAATATTTTTATATAATCTACAATTGCATTAATAATTGATTAATATAGAAAAGTTTAACAAATAAATAAGTTTTTTAAAAATCTTCTTCCTCCAGCTGTCATCAACTGTAGGTATTAGCTGCATAGGCTTTTATTTGTAGACCTAGCTGTATTTTCCTGGGTTTTATTTCTTCATCCATTTTGTAAATATATCCAAAACATTTGATTTGTCTATTTCTAGTGTAATTTACCTCATTATAATCGAACCAATCAAACCTAGCCACTTCATGATCCTTTCCTCCCTGGTTTCACTTTTCCTCATGAGTGTGAATATGCTCTGATTTAAATGTAGGCTAAAAAGACTCTTTGATATCACAGGAAAGTCAGAGATGGAGATTCATTATCCTAGATATAATTAATCATTCCTTGAACGAGATAAATTATTCTATATTTATCCTTTTGATTTATTTGAAAAGTAGTTTATGATTTATGTTTGTTGTTTAGAAACTTCTTCAGATTCAAGTGGTGATAGTTCTGATTCAGAAGTTGCTGAAGGAAAGAAAGATGCCAATAGGTAATTTTTCAATAATTTTACTCCCTATACCTTTTGAGTAGGTGTTCTCAACCTTTTGGCCTCAATCTATTCTTGGCCTCCTGCTTGAGAACTCCTACTTAAAAAAAAAAAATTGTTAAGCTTTTTTAAAAAAGTCATTCAAAGTTGGTTGGAAATTTTTTTTTATATAAAATTTAAGGTTTTCCATTTTGTTATTTTTGTGAATATCCTAGTTATTAAATATTGGTTATAGCTTGAATGAGATTTAGGATTTTTTTTTTTAACTTATTTATTTTTTTTTCATTATATATTATTTACAGTGCATCAAATTCAAGATGCCCTAGTCCGGTTGACAAGAAAACTGAAATATCTCCAACAAAGAAGGCCAAAATAGATCATCAGCCTCCAATGCTTTCTTATGGGTATGCTTCATTTTACATATGTTTTCTAAATTTCTGTTCACTATATGAAATTAACATTCAAACAACTTGAATATACCAAAACCCCATTTCGAAAATCATAATATATTTTTTTTTTTTTTTAGAGTTTTGTGAATTATTAAATAAAACTTAGTAGGTCTTAGTAGTAATGAATAAATTTTCAAAATCTGAAAACAATTTTTTCGGTTTTTGAAGATTTGTGTGACATATTCTTGTCTTGAAGCCTTCAATTTTCAAAATCAAACATTTTATTCTGAAATCATAGATTTTTAATGGGTGCATTGAACTTGATGATTATATTCGATAGTTCTGCAAAAATGGTTTTATATGAAAATTATAACTATTCATAATTATTATCTTTTTAAGGATTATATTTATTCGTAGTTCATCTGAGGTTAGTAGCATAAAAAAATATTGGCTGTTGGAAATAAACTGATCATGTATCTACTAAAGCTCATAAAATTTGTTTAAGGAGCATTAAAGTAAGAAATATTTTTATATACTTTAATATTTGTTGCTTTAGTGGTGAAAATGGCATAACTGAAGAAGCTGTAAGGAGGTACTTGATGAGAAAACCAATGACCACTACAGAGCTACTTCAAAAATTCAAAGGCCGGAAAACAGGACTGAGTTCTGAACAACTTGTCAATGTCATGACTCAAATTCTCAAAAGAATTAATCCTGTTAAGCAAACAATAAAAAATAAAATGTATCTATCTATAAGGCCTCAGTAAACAACAAATTGTTAAAGGTTTCTATTCGTGTAATTTATATAACCACATTTAAAAAATCTTGATGATGTTCATCTCAATGTGAAGACTGATGATTTTTATACTGTTTGAGGCAAGCTGTGATTTATCATTGTTTAAATTATATAGTTAATCATTTCCTTTACTGTAATATTATACCCACTTATTTCGAGTACATTTTAATATAAAATCTTAATTTAAAATTAGGATTAATAATGTCTATAAAGTATTCCAAGTATACCAAAACATAGTATTGTATCTAAATAATTTGTTAAAAGTTTCAATATAAATGTATATTTTAATGTGTTTCTGTTTATATTAGAGTAAGTACAGTATCTTAACCCTTAAAGTGATAGGTGGGACAGTCAGACCCAGCAACATTTATATCTATTTTTTTTTTATATTATGATCAGAACTCAAATTTTTATGCAGTAAAAACCCTAAAAATATGCAATAGAAAAACTGTAAAGTAGGCAGTAAAACATAAAAATGTAGCAGAAATCCTCCAAATATGCTGTATGACAGTTAAAATAATGAAATATACTTCTAATGTCCCTAAAATAAGATCTGAGCTGAGCAAGTATTGAAAAAGTGGATGTTGATTGATAAAAACATAATGTGAGACATTTTTAAAAATTAAAGTATGAATGTAATAGAAACAACAATTAGTAATAAAAGAAAATTAGCTATGATTGTATTTATAATTGATATTAACAAAATAAGTTAACATTAATGAATTAGTCAGTGACATTTAGGAAACCTAATCTTCTGTCCTTTATAATCTTAAAATGATCTTTATGCACCTTCAAAATATGTGATGGGAACAAACTTATATGCACCTAAATTATCGGTGCCTTTAATAATTATTAAGTACCAGTCATGGCCCCTCTCAAATGTGAATGCCGTCTTATGTTGATCCTTAAAGTGCATTTTTATTTTATGATATCCAGTTTTCAAGTCCTGAGTGCTGAATACCGTAGCTCAGCTAGTCCAAAATGTCTTCAAATCTGGGGATCGGATACTTCTCATCTACGGTATTCTTGTTCAGTTCCTGTAATCTATTACCACCCTATACTTTTCGGTAGTTTCACCAGGCACACTCTTCTTTTTCACTGCCCACAACGGACTATTATACGGGGAAGTACTGTCAATAATTATTCCCTGGTGTTTTAAACTTTCAAGCTCTTCCTGGATGTGGTGATGTAGAGCCTGCAGGTATCTCTACTCTTTCACTTTTTCTTGTTTTAGTGAGATCTCATGGACCATCCTCCCGGTTGTCCCAAGCTTGTCCCCTTCTGTAAAAAGATATCTTCATATTTCCCCCCTAAGGCTTCGTCTCCAGTCCTCGGCTTGATTGATTGCTCCAACCCGAGCGCCCGCACTCTGCTGAAAATGACATTTGTTGATTTTTCCTCCTAACTTAATATTCCATTTTCCCCTGCTATTTCTATCCCACCTTCCCTAGTAGGTCACATCCCACAAATACTTTGTATTCCTTAGGCATACTTCCTACGATATGTACCTGCAAGTATTTCCTACTAAATCCCCACCGTTTCAACCCTACCTCCCCCTCTACTTCACCAGGGCCACCAAGGGTGATTAATTTACATTGACATTTCCGAATCTGGTGTGTCCTCTCTCCCCTACACAGCTTTTCTAGGTCTTCTCGGCACATGATGGTGTTGGAACTGCCAGTGTCCATTAGGCACCTCACTCCTCCTATCTCTATTATAGGCAGACCGCCGCTTTCCCCTCTCGTTATAATTCAGTAGTGTGCAGTCGCTGCTCTGCGGACATCCCCTTCAGATGTCTCGTGTCTTCCTCTCTCCTGTTCTTCGCCTCCATCTGCCTCTGTTCCCATCCTCCTGTCTCTTCTCTGACTTGATTCCCTGGCTCTCCAGCTTCTTCTTCAGTCTCCAATGTTTCCGTCGATTCACCAGATGATTTATTCAACTCCTGGTTGCTTCTCCGAATCCGTTGATCTCAATTGGTTCACCCCGGCCGACATCTCTTCTTCAGTACAAGTATGGCCACTGTTTGGGGCTATGTGCCCTCATTTCAACATTCAAAACACCTTGTTCGTGGACAGTGGGCCACTAAGTGTCCTCTTTTCCCACAACCATGGCATTTTCTGTCCTCATGGCACCGGCTGCTTCTTGGTTTTATCTGCCTCCTTTTGGTGAGAGTTACTCTTTCCTTCCCACTATGACGGTATTCATTTCTTCTCCATGGAACTGGATTAGTCCTCGAACGATTATAAGCAACTCTCGTCCATCCGCTTTCTTCTATTTCCATAAGGGACTCTTCCTCTCTGGCGCTGACATCAATAAGTTCCTGCACGCACTCTGTGAATGAGCACTCTCTCGGCATTCCATCCTTCCAGCATTCCCTAGCTGAATCTTTAATACATTGGATAGGAATTGCATCTGACCCTGCACCTGGATTGTCTTCCGCGGCATACTGCCCATTAGACTGTCTCGGTTTCTTCGTGTCCCTAATGATCATAAATATGTCCTTTTCTGGGGTCCAACGTCCTTCAAATGCCTTCTTTAATCTCGCTTTGATCATGCTCTAGGGTGACTCCTCATCCGCTTGAATTTGATTGAGGATACTTCTTTTCACCCTGCAGACGACTGCTGCCCTTAACGCCCCAGCATCCTCACTGTCAAGGAGGTGTTCGGCTGTCTTCATTTCAGTTCGGCTTATTAGTCTATCACCCCCTTTCTAAAAGTGATTTAATTCCCTGGCCTCTCCTGTGAATTTTTAATTCTGACACCGCCTTTCTCAGGTCCTGAGCGGTTGCTGTTGGGATCTTAATCCATTCTAGCATCGTGGCATGAGCTTGCGCTAAGGAGACTTCCGGTAATGGCTCTATCTCCGTGTTGATTGCAGCTACAGGTTGGTTGGCTGCAGCAGGAAGTGGGTTGGAGAAATTCTGATCTTCGATGTTAAGAACTGCTGCTTTCACTATTCCGTTACCTGTCATAAATCAGAGAGAACAAATAAAAGAAAAAAGAATTTTTTTCTTCAGACTAAAATTTGTTTTGGTATTCAAAGATCCCGGGTTTCAGCACCACATAATTATAATCAAAAGCAAAATGTCAAAAAAGGGAAGAAGGAATAAGATCTGACATGTTTGAACTGCTCTAAAATACTGGCTTTATTTTATTTTTTTCTGATCCCTCTAAAACAGAATAAACAATAAATTAGTGGATGGTTTATTATGGGAAAAAAAGAATAAATCATGTTGAGTATTACCTTTTACTACCTGTGGTAGTTTAAGGTAGCAGGCTTTATGTTTAATCTTTTTTTTTTCCTACCTCCTATTTATTTATATTTAAAACAATTACAATTATATACATTTTGATTAATCTAAGAAAATTATATATATAAAAATTTACAATTTATCTTGTTTTGCCTTTTGGCATTATAAGATGTTGAAAACATTATGCGCTGAAGGCAGTTTATACATTTAATGGCTTGGTAGCCAGGGGGCTAACATAGAATGGGGAGTGACCATTCCGTTCAGTACATCTCTTTACATACATTCGATCAGCTGATCCTCTCAGTCAGCTGGCATTAAAGTAACATGTATATGTATGAATTTTTGGAATATATTGTAATTCTCAAAAATTTATTTAATCATCTTCCAATAATTAAATTAATCCAAGTATCACAATAATTAATTAATAAATAAATAAATTAATTTTTTATTAAATTAATGGGCTGCCAGGGGGCTAACATAGAATGGGGAGTGACCATTCCGTTCAGTACATCTCTTTACATACATTCGATCAGCTGGCATCAAAGTAACATGTATATGTATGAATGTTTGGAATATATTGTAATTCTCAAAAATTTATTTAAAATAAAATAAAAAGAATTTTGATAGTTTTAACTTATTTCAAATATAAAAGATAACTTGGGTTCAGATTAAAAGCTTTAATATAGAATAGATAATAGAATTTTATTACATAAGAGACTTTTTTCTCAGGGCCGGTTTCCAGGCAATCAGAAACAGACAACACTTTACCACTAATAACACTTAAACTTAATTAATAGCTATTTTACAAATACAATAAATTCCAGTTAAAAACAAAACTAACCAATTACACATCTTCCCCTAATAATTGATAATTGTTGATATCTTCTTGTCTAAGATGCTATATCCAAAACTCCAAACAATAGCTTCCAGTGCTTCCCGCTTCTAGCCGAACCGATGTCTTCTCCCCAAGCCAGCTAAATCAAGAGTGCCCATTTCCTCTCTTAAATGTTCCTGGTCGATCCAAAAATAATAGATTGTAAATAGTTTATTGATAATTGTTATGTTCTCCTATTTCTTCTTTGATTATTCTTTTTCTATAATTATTGTATAGAAACAACAAATGTTGAAAAATTTTAATCTATCTCAACACAAACAATTCAACCAACACTTCGGAAGGACACGCACCGCCATCTTCCTTGTTTTGAACAGTGTATTTATTTTAAACAATGAAAACTGGTTAGCTTGCTTTTTGATTTAAAATAACAAATAAACAATACTGAAATGATATAATTAAAAAATAGGATATTACAATATATATTCCAAAAATTTCTCCTGTTTGAACTGGCATGTGAGTTTTGCTGTCTTTAAATTTGATATTTGAAACTGTCTTATCTCGATCTATTGCAAATTTAAGATTTTGATAAAGTTTCTCTATCCACGATTTCAACTTTGAAGATAGAAATGCATTTATTTTATTTATTCTTTCTCTGGTTAATTAATATTTATTGATTTTGTCCAGGCTGGTGAAATAAACCCTTTTTTCCAAAATTAAATCCACCCTGATTGAAATTGATTTACTACTATAACAATTTTTGTCATCTTTTAGAAATATGAATATTACCAAGTATCACAATAATTAATTAATTAATAATAATAATAAAACTTAAATTATTTGAAGTAAGACAATTTTTTATTAAATTAATTCAGTCCTCATCACTGAACTTGTTTCTATATTTCAAGTTTTAATTAAAATATAATTGATAAATAAAAACGAAAGAAATTATTATTTTTTAGTTTATTATATTGTCTAGTTAGTTTTTCTTTTATGGCTCCCAGTTTATAACACTATAAAGGTTCTTGATGCTTCTAATTATGCTGGCATCATGTTCAAAATGAAGAAGTATGGTTATTTTTGAATCACCTAATATATTTTTCAAACATTTTCTTCCTTCTGGTAATTCAGCAAGATTTGTAAGGGTATTTATTACATATTTTTTCATATCCAAAGACACATTATTAAGGGGGAGAAATTTAACTAAGCTATCAATCAAACCACATTCAAAAGCTTGCTTCCTTCCCTCCCTATGGATTGTTGCAAACTGCAAAACAGATGCCATTTTTGTTCTTATTTCTTTACCCTATAACATTTTGTACAGATGAAGTTAAATCAGATTTACAATTTTAACAGAATTAATTAGCTATTGAACAATAAGATACATGTGAATAAGTAACTTCTCGGCATAATACAGGAATCAACCCATGCGATACAATTCCAGTCTTTCCGATAGGATGCTTAGCTACTTCAACAAATAAGCTCGCTACAGCCTTCTTCAGCATCATACAATCACCAGTTAAGAAAGGGGAAAGATCAAATACTCCTTCAGACATTAGAGCTACTTTTGCTTCATCTCCATTGTCCAGTAATCTCAGAAGAGAATCAAGATGGGCTGCCTGCAATAGTAAACTTTTTCATTTACTGAATAATTTTTCAACTATAAACTGACATGAAATAATTCAGTATGAGTAAATAAACACAAAAAAAATTTTACATCACCATTTCATTTCCCAATAATAGTTTGCTAGGTAAAGGTGGCTTAAGACCATAGTGGAACAAAATAATGAATATAGAAAAGTATTAACACCAGTTTTAGAGCCAACATAAGATAATGCTTGAAAAAAGGGATAACCAGCCAATATAGCTTTTATATTGAAACTTTCCTTGATGCCAGTCTATTCATGATGAGTGATCAAATGATCAAAATGAACCAAAGTTTAATAACTAGGTATAGTACAAGGACAACAAGTGAACATACTGTACCAAATCATTTTGATGTTGCTAATCCTTAGGCTAGAAGACCTCTACCCTGCCTCATCCTTTGAATATACTTCAAAGGCAGCAAAATAGAAGGGCTGAAGAATACAAAATTCTGTACCAAAATAGCATAAAATCAATTCATTATTTATTGACATTAATCAGAGCTAGAGGGAGAAATACCAATTTCTGAGAACCGTGATAATTTTTAAATACTTCAATTTGAAGAAGTGATTTTGTTTATCATTCTAGAAGTAGATAGTCTGGTGAAATAAATAATAATTTTTTGGAATAATTATCAGATCTACTTTATATAACTCAACTCATTGATTTCTACATTTTTAGACTTCAGTACAAATATTTATGAAACAATATATTATTCTATCATATTGTTGATGGCTATTTATGGATCCTTTTAAAGTTAATAAGACATGGAGTAGCTCATTGGGAAAAGGGGAAATCAATGCTTAATCCAGGGACTGTGGATAGTCTTAATTGGGAAATGATATAATCCTGGCAGTTAAGTTTGAACGCTGGCCAAAGTACCTCCTAATGTAATCAGTGGTAAAGAAACAGTACTCTTCCTAATTATTGATTAATATTTGATAATTATTTGAAACTGATATGTCGCCTGCGTATATTACATATATTGCGGTACAATAATTGATCCTTGTGCTGTCCCGGCCAAGAAATAGCTATTAGATGAAATTCATGATGGTTGAAATATGAGTTGGTACATCAAAATTAATATAGTTTTTATTGAAAGAAGATAGTTGACCGTATGAAGTATATTGGAGGAAGATAGTCCAGGTGGCAGTCAATAAATATTTCAAAATAATTACAAAAAACTATTTATTGTTAACCAACATTTCGCCCCTCTTTGCAGGGCTTTGTCAGGGCTAAATGAGAAAACAAGTTACAAAAAATTTTAGAATTAACATAACATTAAAAATAAAAAACAATTTTTAAAGTTTATAAAGTATATAGAAAAACTAAAATAAATAAAATATTAATAATAACAATATGAGGAAATATACATGTTGGTAGACTGGAGGTAAGTTGGTAATAAATATATCGAGGTGTGATATAAGTTCTCAATATAATAATATAAATATACTCAATATAATATAAAATCTAGACACATAAATTGTAGGAGAATACTCATTAAAAATGGTTTTAAATATGGTAGAGAGGTAGATGTTTAAGGTACAACAGATAAGTGGTGTAGATATGGTATAGGTAAGGTATAGTAATATGTAAAAGGAGATATTAAGAAATTTGACAAGAATGAATAATAGCTATAATAACCTGATAATAATGATGTCCTCTTACCAACTGACCAGAAAAACAGGAGCAGGTAGAGAGAGAATAAAGGCCCTGGGTGGGGACACATTTTTTATGGTATATAGATGGTAAACGGCAAGAGTGTCAAATCTCATATCTAATATTACAATAGGTAAATATATGCAATAAAATGGGAAGTACAAGTTTAAGATATTATATACAAATATAATAATAGATTTCTTAAAATCTATAAACAGGTAAGTTGACAAAAATGTATGATCTCTAATCTATTACACGAGGTAGATATATGTTTAAAATGTGGAATAAGATACTATTTTTATTTTTATATATATATTGTAATATGCTCTTTTTTAGTAAATAGTATATTTTGATGTATAAATGGTTTTAATATGTTTTATTTTATGTATCATTTTAATATTCATTGTTTTGTTTATCCAAAAAGCAAACTAACCAAGTTTCATTGTTTATAATAACTTCGTGATACAAAAAACCAAGATGGCGGTATGTTGTCAAGGCCACAT
>NW_027110755.1:2831221-2843532 GCF_000696795.3 Halyomorpha halys | reverse complement strand
TATTCTGATTGTCTAGCAACCACACGCCCTGAGATTAAGAGTCTCTCTCTCTCTCTTTTATATAATAAAATTAAGAGTCTTTCTTTTTATATAATAAAATTATATTATCCATTTAAGAGTAAAGTTCTTAAATTTGAACCCAAATTATCCTTTATATTTGAAAAAAGTTTAAAAACAATTCAGATTCTTTTTTATTTTATTTTTAATATTTATAAAATTATTACAATATATATAAAGATATTGAATAAGAATAAAATAGGATGTAGATGTTATGAGGCGAAGATAAAAGTAAATTGATACAATTTAAGACAAAATGAAAATGAGAAAATAAAAAGTAAAAATAAATAAATTCTTGGGTGTCCACAATAGTTCAGGAATGTAGTCAGAATAGGGCAGTAGGAAAGTAGAATATTCTAAAAAGTCAGTGTTTGATGAGGTTTAATATGTGTCTATAAGTGAGGGAGATATTATTTTGGCCTGTTTTGTGATTAACAGATTTTTCTTTGTGGTTTATATAGAGGCCCTCAGTTATTAGGCATTTTTGGTGGTAAGGGATGGCAGGTAGAATGGAGGTTCTAAGTCAAAAGGTATGACCTGAAGTCAACTAAGCTGACCTGAAGGCAAGTATGCTCAGAGAGTTGAGGCTTGCTGGCTATGGGAATTTATGGAAAAAATTATGTTGGGATATGCGGGCTTTCAGGTAGTTTTTGGTTTCGTCGATGTAAGCTGTGTTGCAATGTGGGGTGGAACACGGGATATGGTACACTATATTGGAGCGGTATGGATGGCTTATGGGTCTTTTAAGTTGCTAAAAATGTGGGGAAGTTTATTATAGGATTTTAGACCTAAACGTAAGTTGGGGATGGTAGACCATAGTGATTTTTGTATATTGTTAGAAAGGATAGGGATATAAGGGAGAGATCTGTACAATATAACTGTAGTGGTAGATTGAGGAGTATTGTGTGAGTCTAAAAGTTTCTGTGTGACCTTAATTGGGAAGTTATTGGTAAGTAATATTTTTGTTAAGCGTTGTTTGGTAGTTGGATGGAACTGGGGTTTCAATAAATAGAACGTTGGTTAACAATAAATAGTTTTTTGTTAATATTTTGAAACATTTATTGACTGCCACCCCGACTATCTTCCTCCAATATAGTTTTTAGTTTAAAAAGTAGTTCCTGGTATCTGGCCTTATCAAATTTCTTTGATAAATCCAGAAGTACCACCTACATGTGTAAATCTTTAGCTATACTGTTGCTCCGTTGTCTACCACTATTTATAACTGCCATTTTGTTGATTATAAAAGAATTAGACATTTATTATGATTATATAAAGAACGATATCCTTTCTCTTCACCTATCTTACATAAGCTTTAATGTTTACATCCATCCTCGTCTTATAATGTGGCCTTACAATTATTCAATGAGTGAATAACTTGAATGGAAATGCGAATTTAAGTACCTATGATAAGGGTCTTCATGATCTTCTATTAAATGTAAAAAGTTTTAACATGTTAAATGTATAAGCATTGTAAGGAGCCTAATTTGAAGTACATTATACACATATTTTAATACAGAGGAGTAACTAGAGGATTTTCAGGACTACTTGTTTTATTATGTTAATGAGATAAAATCTGCAACAGCTGTCAAATCATCTCTTCACCTCACTTGTTCCTAGTTTCCTCTCCTGGGTTTTTCCCCTATTACTTAATTATTATTTTAATGGATTGCCAACATGTTAAACTAAATATCATGAATACCCCTATCTAAGATAAAAGATGAGACTATCTAATTTACCATCAAATACGAGATGTCAGAAATGAGAGAATCTGACAGAGTAAAATTAAAAAAAAAAAAAAAAAATCATACCAAGAGGTCTTTCATTTCTGTTATAGAAGGATATGAAATAGGTTCAAGTAAGTTTAAGTCTTTTGTTTCGTTTATACATTTCATTATAGCTTTGACGTATCCATGCTCTGCTAATGTTTGAACGGCTGTGAAAAAATACAAATATTTAATATGTGATGGACATAGCTGCTTATATGTAATTATTAGTCCTCATTAATATTATTAATAAAAACATCCCGTTGCTTTCAATCAGTGGTCCACACTTACTAAATGACTACGAGATGATTTGTATGAACCAGAATAAATTGGCAGTTCAAATAAAAAATCTACATGTCTAAGTCACTAATGTCATTACAATTGGCTATTAATAATCAACTCTTTTTACGCAAGTTCTGGCTGCCACTTTGTTGTGGCCTACAGATTTTTTCCCGGAAAGTCACTCTTCATACTGTAACTTCTGCCTACAGGATCTTATATATACATGAACTACGCTTTTGTAAATTTCATTCATAAGATTTATAAATAGGAGAGGACTTAAATCCCCTGTTTCACTTTCTGACCCAAACCAAAGAAATTACTTTCGGCTTCTTAACCGTTCTGCTGCTTTAAGACCTTAAGTAAAAAAAAAAAATCAGAATTTGATCTTTAAAACATTTTAAAATGTGTAGATCGCATGGAAAGAACTGACGAATCACATCTTAGATTCAAAAGAATGGATTACCGATCTCGGATTATTGCTTCCTATCAACTAGCCATAAATCGCTTGAATCAGGAGACGGATACAATGCTAAAATAGAACTCTAACGAGTTCCTTTCTAACTTGATAAATTAACAAAAACTATTTAGACAATATAATAGTTCATATTGTACTCTCCATGAAACGTATCTTTGTTCAAAACGAAACGTGAAGGTAAGAGTTTACAAATTATTGAGATAAAAATAAAAAGTATTCTTGTGAATGTTTGGGTTGGGACCACACAATAAGGCCTGCTGATACTCCAGTAAAATAAGTAAAGTGGTCTACCAATTCTTCTTCTGGTTCTTTGTCATATTTACAACTAAATTACATTTTCTTAAAATATTTCAATATCCATTATTTGAAGCGTACTATGTGGATTTAAGTTCAAAGAGCCAACAAAATACTATTAATTTTAAAATATAAAGATTATTGTGAGGTCTGATCATACAGACAGCTCCATATTTGGAGCGTGTTTCAATTGGATAGAGACGGTTTCTTAAGTTAAATCTGTTGGAACGACATTGATAGAAGCAGAAAGATTATTTATAAGCGAAAAAAATAGTTTTTGATGATATTTATGGCTGTTTACTCGATAAAAAGAGTTAGAATCAGTTGATGTGCCGCCCGTCTTTATGAAATACTATTCACCTGTGTATATTTTGCCCTAATCAATATATTTGATTATTTTCCAACGATGAGGATTTTACTGTGAAGTAAAATATGGCATAAGTTATTTATTACTACTGATTTGTTTGACTGAGACCATTTTTTAAATTAAAAAAATACATTTTAATTGTCACCTGTCTGTTACGATTTTTTTTGGTGTTTTTCAAGAATATACAGACAGATTTTTACGAAACATTTTTTCTGTCGTTAAATAGAGCTCCAAGAAGGATTTTTTGTTCCGGAAAATGTTTTTTCAACATTTCTATCTGTAATTTTGAGACATGATAGACACACTAAAATTATATTTAATCCATCAAAAAATCAAATTAATTGTCCCATTATCAATCAGTAAATACTATGTACTTCTACCACACCCGGTCATTGGATAAACGTAGTGTATGTGAGGAAAATTTGCTACAATACACATATTCACGCCGTTTTTCTATTTCAGGCACTTTGTAAATATTGCTTAATTAAATTATCTTAAATCTCATCTTCGCGTTTAAAGCAAAGTGGGGCGGGTTCGGCTGGGACGGATTAACTTTTTTTTGTGTTATAATCTCCTCTTGTGAGATTGCGACATGTCGTACATCGACCAACTTACCCGCTATAATTGTAGGTTTGAAAAAATCAGATAAAACTAGCACGGAGAGCGGGAGCTGAGGGTTTTACGCCGTTTCCTAATTTCAGACATTTTTTAAATATTGCTTCATTAAACTATCTTAAGTCTCCCCTTCCCATTTGGAACTTTGGAAGCTCGATTTTGTTAAAACTTTGTAGGTTTAGAATCGAGTAATTTTACGTTTCGTGTAAAACTCGGCGAGTTAGAGTACTTACACTGCCAGCTTCTACGACCCAGCTGCTGTCAGAGGATCCAATAGGAAAACAGGCCCCCAACGTAGTTTATGAGGATGCTACTGGGTAAAAACCATTCTCAAAAGTATTTTTTTCTTTGATCCTCTTGGTTTCAATAAATTTAATAAATATTAGATTCATAAAATCCTATAACATAAATTGAATTGGGAATGGCAGATCTAGCTTGCGATACTTACCAAAATAATTGTGGACTAAAGCATTGACAGTTTGAGCAGCTTGACATCTGATGATAGAAGAATGGGGGTGCCTTATACAATCTCTGATGTTTGCAATTATATGAACATTTTCTATGATGTGCGCAATCCCCATAGGCTGCATACTGAGGTGCTTTATACATAGTAAACTTCTTTGCACAATAATTACGTTGTCAGATGACAATGTTTTAACAAATCTAAAAATAATTCGATTCACTTCTTTTTTTTATGCTTTAACATGCATTCAGCTTCTTTATGATTAAATTTATCTTCATCATAATATATTAATAACTAGGTAATGCACACGCAGTTTTGATTATAAAGTAATGAACTGATGGAACCAATTTGATCATTTTCGTGGGGCATAGCGCTGATTGATTAATTTATATCCATAAAATCCATTACCATCAAGCAAAATACATTGGCACCTTTTTTAAATTATAGTAAATTTTCTAAAATTTGAACCCTAACAGTTTTTATTCAATAGTTAACTAGATATAGTTTAGTAACAAATTTAATTATTTGTTTTCTTAAATAACGCTTAATTGACATTCATGAATATACTTTGGCAAATATTATGGAAACTATTACATCTACGAAGATAATTATTATAAAATATTTTATGATAAATTCAAGTTGCTTTAATTTGAGGATTAATCCACTGTATGGTCAATCAATTTCCGAGATATATATATATTTCTTTGTTTTCCATACACCAATGAATCAACATTTTAGAAATTTATTTTTAAAAATATTAGAAACTACCACTCATGAAAATAATAGTTACTTCAATGCAAATTAAATTTTCTTCAATGTGAGTATTAATAGATAACTGTACGTCAAATAGTTCCCGAGGTATTTTTATATAAAAAAGAAATTTTTGTTTACCAAATAACGTGAAATCAACATTTTGCGAATTTAAAAACGAAAATAATCATTGTAAACAACTTCATGGTGCATTTAACTAGTTTCAATTTGAGTGCTAGTAAACATCGGTACGGTTATTAGATCTTAAGATAAATTATCATTATTTGTCAACAAACATTTAGTTTTTGAAAAACATTACTTCAGAAACAGTTAAGCATATAAGGTGTTCATCAGCTTTCAAATTGAAGCTAGTTTATTGCATCATAAAGTAGTTTATAATAATTGCTTCCTTAGGAATAGTAGTTTCCACGATATTTACCAAAATATGTTCACAAAATGTATCTTTTTAACTATTCAACATAAATATCTCTATTATAGCCAACATTTTAGCAAAGGTACTAACTATACTGTAAAAAAGTGGTCATAATCTGTTTCGTCCAGTAGGTAATTTTTAAAGATATTGAACACAGAATGAAAGAAATTGGCAAAATTTTCCACATTCAACTGCTTAATGGGGAGAAATTAAGTTAATACAGTAGAAAATTAAAATTTTGAAATAAATCGAATTTTTGGTTGAGAATTTCATCAATTTGTCAAACAAAAAAAAATAAAAAATAAGTAAATAACTTTCAGAAGTAGAAATATTGACTTTTGATGCAAAACACCTCAAGTAAATAAAAAATATTCTAGCTCAGAAATTATTTAAATTGATGTAATCAAATCTTCAATTGAATTTCTAAGAGTACTTATACTGTTATTAAAGTCTTATTGTATTTTATTGCCAAGTACTGGCTTGATTAGTCTTACTTATTGGTATATAAAAATTACTATTTTCTCTACTCCAGAAACAATCAGCTACAAAATTAGGTCTACTGAAGGACTCAACATCGCCAGTCTCTGAGATTATATATGGGCTTTCGGACAGGACAAAGGCTACTCAGGCAACCGATTTGAAAATTATGTACTGAGTTTTGATTGTGATACTACTGTTTTCCCTTCATTCTATTTATTTCTTTATTAGCAATTTTTTTTTTATTTTCACTCTTTTTTTCAAATCTACTCCATTTTGCTCTATACTTTAAAAGATATTTGAATAAATAATAAAACTTCCTGAAAAACTTTAGACGACCAAAATGCTGATGTTTTTTGATGTACGATCGATCATTATTTTTTTACAGTTCATTTATTGAAAAATTTAGCCTAGACTCCACTAATTCGACGATGTCTTATTTTGCCATGAATTATACACTAATTATTAGTTCCCCTATATTACCGAATTTGCTGGTGACATTTTATAAATTTAAAAGCACTTTAATATTTTCTTTATCTTTTGGTATCTCCCTATCAGTTTATTCAAGCACTCATGAATATTAGATAAATAATGAACTTTTTGTTTACTCAACTTGGATTTCCTTTGAATTATGTCTTATTACTTTTCTCTAACAACCAATCGATTCACACTTACCCCACTATAAAATACCTTGGAGTCAACTTCGACCAACACCTCTCCTGGAATAATCACATTTCCCAGATCACCCGCAAATCCAGAACTATACTTAAACGATTTCTAAAATTCCGTGATTGCATTCAACAGAGTATCCGTCAGCTCCAAAGCTCTCTTTCTTCCTCCCACTTTGACTACGGTTCCTTGGTCTAAGGAGGGCTATTTCTAGGTCTAGAGTTGAGACTGAAGAGACTCATGAATTGCTTCGTAAGATTTATCTTCGGGTTTACCAGGCGCTCTGAAGTCTCCCGTTTGTGTACTGAGCTGAAGTGGTTCTATCCAACCTCCCAAAGGCAATACCTCCTTGGTGTTTTCCCATGCTAAGTTTTAAAATTAAAAACCGACCTACATTCTTGATTTCCTCACTCTATGATCATCTGTTCATTCATTAGACACCAGATCCCAATCAATCGATTTATATATAACCTTCCATAGATCCGCTTCCTTTAGAAAATCCTTAGTCATACTTGCAACCTTATTCTGGAATTCTCTTCCTTTCTCCATTCATCAATCCTGATGAAATTATATTTAATTTAATTAGTAAGCTTAGATGTCAAATAAGATTTCATAAAAGTTTACCTAATCATTTTAGACGAAAGAAAAATATGGGGGGATAAATTCTTTCAAAAATCAGAAAAATTATATGTATGACTATATACTAATTATGCCGATTAAATAATTTATTCATATATTATAAAATTATGGTATTATACAAGGGTGGAACCAGGATCAAAACTAGGGCGGGCGAGCTTCAGTCAATCAGGTTGTGATATTTTAGCTTGAAAAAGGCAAATGAAACCAACATTTTAAGAATATTGAATAATATTTTTTTTCCACTTCTAGGGGAGGGGCACCTGCACTCTCCTGCCCCCCTCCTTCCCCTCCCCCACTGGATACGCCTGTGGTATTATATTCATCTGTTGAGTCATTTCTAGAATTGTTAGCCAATCCAATTTCGTAACACTAAAAAAATATTTCCACTGTATTTTGTCACTATGAAAATATGTTCAATATAGATGGGTCAATTCATGTTAACCCTCCAGAGCATATACAAGTAACACAAATTAAGTGTAAAAAAAAAAATAAAAGATGTCTTTAGCCAGTTTAGCACAACCAGACAGCTTCATTTGAACTGTTGTTTATATGGAAAAAGGAATACTAATTTGCCTGTTGTACTCTTTAGATTCGAAGGCGTTCTGAGGTTTCTGTGATTTGTAACATTTACATTTACATTTCCTTTTATTATTTAAATATAATTTCAATTAAACTATTTTTGATAGGGATCATGAGCGATATCTTTTCAAACTATTTTCAACAGTATAGGTAAGAAGATACATAAATAAATAGAAAACAATTAATAAATTAATTAGTAAGCGGTAATTAGTTACCTTGGTACAATCCTGATTCTTGTTGCCTCCACTGCCAGCTCTGGATGATGCAGTAACTCATTTAGTGTGCATATAGCTTGGCAGGCCAATGTTTGGTTATTGTAACACATTTCTTTTTTCTGCCCATAATGATGAAGGTTTTATGTATAATGAATTAAAAATAACCTTAGGTTTGATGTAGTATAATCTAAAAGTATTTTAGCATAACATGTTCTTATTTATTATCTTTATATATGAGGCGATTTTAGCGTGAGTGGCCTACAGTAGTTGACGAAAACTGATAAAAGTGACACTAGACCCATTTTACACTAATCCCCAATTTTCCAACGGATTTGAGCCAAACGAATGAGCTGTTTTGAAATGTATGATTGCCGAGGAAAATGTTTACGCATCCCCACGCGTAAGCCAATGTAGTGGACGGAATCTTGTAAAATAAATATGGAACTTACTAGGTTATAATCCTAACTATCGTTGAAAAATTTATCAAAATTAGAATAACGGTTGGAATGATTATACCCAAACACAAATTTTAATTTCGATTCATACAGACTGATAGGTAATTACGAAACCAAGTTTTTTCTTGATGTCTAAAACGATGTTAAATGCGAGTGGAAATTTTCGATTCTTAGTAAATACACTTTTTTCATTTTTGTATACTTGTATGATTTTCCTGAAGCTGAATATTAATTACAAATATTTTTTTTTTGGGAGGAAAGGAATAAATATAAACAAACTCATAGTTATTTATTATTTAGTTTATAGCATTTTTCTATCAGTTTATAGCACCTATATTATTATTTAACCATTTTTGTGTAACCTAAGGAGCAAAAGCACTTTAAAATGAAAAAAAAATCTTTCTATAGTGGAGTCTATAAAAATAATCCCCTTTATTCTATTTCTTTGTTAAACATTTAATATATACTATACAAAAATTGGGGATGAGAGAGAAAGACAGTTTGTCTTTATCTCAAACAGTTGGGGATTGAAATTGAATACATTTATTTAAGAAAAATCCAAATGATCCCTTGATTTTTTATTTATACAATTTAAAAATTTATCATGATTGTTATCTAGAAAGAACTCTGATTAATTTAACATTAGATTTACAATCTATCACTTGATAATAGTTATTTTTTGAAAAAAATAAAATAATAATAATAAATCCACTCTTTCCATTGAGCGTTATTTATTTCTTTTTTCTGCTCCAAATAAAACTTAAAACTCTTTAAGATACCCACCCATCTTTCTTAAAACTTGATTTGGCAAGATGAAATGATTTTGATTTAGGTAAATGAAATCGGGTGATTTTATTTTATAAAAAAAATTAGGATTCCACCATTTTTTAATTAGATCCGATAAGTGAATGTCATATTTAATTAAAAAGTGATCAAATGGTACATATATTTTTTTTAATCTTTTTTTTATTGGCTTTTTTATGATCAATATAATAAAATTGCTCTTGACTAGTAAAAATTTTAATCCAAATTATACCATTTTGCTCAAAAAATGATGGTTATGTATTTCTTGATTGAAAACAAGTAATCAGTTAATGCTACTTGATTTAAAATATTACTTTATGACTTAATAATAACTTAATGTATACACTTTAGGTACTAGTCAGTATATATACCACAATAGTTAAATATTCACTTTAATTAGTTCATGACACTTAACTTTAAATATTACTTTAATCATTCAATTATGTATATATTTAACTTATTAGCCGATTAAAGTATTTTAAATATATATATATTTATAAGTTACAGTTAGCTATACAACTCATATCAGCTGATTGACTAGATCAGCTGACTCCAATGTATATATGTATGTATATATATATGTATGCAAGCTGGTCTCAATAAAAGCCATATGTATATAATTGTAATTGATTGAAAATAAATAAATAGGAGGTTAGAAAAAAATAAATAAAAGCTAAAAGCCAGAACACATCACACGAAGACACATGAAATTCTTTGACAGTCTCCCTGCTTCCTTCAATCCAGTATTCCAATCTATCACCCCATCTGCCCTTCCTGCGAAGTGGCAGGGCAGGAAAGGTTCCAAAAACCCTGTAAACATTACCATATAACTCCTTTCTTCTGATGCACCCTCTCCCCTTCCCCTCACACTTCTTTTCGACTTCTGACTGTTTTTCTTATTAATTTTATCATTATCATTTATATTTAATAATAACTGTTTTACTTCTCTCTTCTATGCATGACCAACATGAGGAAGCCCCTCACCTCCGGACATTTTCTAGTAGGACCATATAGAATGGACAATTCACAATAACCAGATGAGTATCCCACCGTAACCTTAAAGTACCACAGGTAAAAAAAGGTAATACTCAACTTGATATATGGAAACCATACGTAAAGCAACCACTAATTTATTGTTTTTATTCTGTTTTAGAGGGATCAGAAAAAAATAAAAATAAAGAAATAAAAGTCATACACCACCTCACTATAGCCCTTAAAATACCAACGGGTAAAAGAAGGAAGCACTCTCAACTGGCATCTTTTATACTTCATTATTATTTATTTTAATTGGAGGGAACGGAAAAAATAAAATAAATAAAAGTCACTTTATTATTCTAAGTGAGCACCTCGGCAAACATGCGCCATTGCTGCAAAGCCGCCTTCAGCGGACCCAGTAACAACTCTTAAAATGCCAACCGGCAATACAAGATGACTAAAATCCTGTATATATACTTATCATTTATAATTGTATGCATGTATATGTTGTAAATATTGATTTTTAGGATGTAAGAAAAAAAAGAAGTCACTTTAATGCCACAAGTCAATCCAAGGCAGTAGTATGTTAGTATACATTTGTAATTTCTATTATATCATGTGTATGTATGTATTGTATAAATCTAATAATAAAGGAAGTTACGAAAAAAAATAAGTCACTTATGCAATCATCATGAGGAGACCCCTCACCTCCAATTTTTTTATTCGATTCCACATGGAGAGGACACACAATAACACCAGATAAGTATCTCATTCTACACCTTTATCTACCAATGATATAAAAAGGTCGTCAAATCGAAATATGTAACCATACGCAATACAACCTATTAATTTAATGTGTTTTCTGTTTATATATTATTTATAGAAAATAAAAGTCAGTGTTTAAGTAGCAACCGAGTTGGTCATTTCTCTCTACCTTTTCTCTCTTTTTTCTAGTCTTTGCTTTACTAAACGTTTTACTGGTGCCGAAACCCGGGAACTTTAGATACCGGAGCAATATTTGTTTTCAAGGAGAATTTTTATCGTGTCAAAGAAGATCAGATTTGCAGAGCATTGAAAAATGCTTCTAAAGCGGGACAGATCAGAATATACCACTTCAGAAGCGCCATTTAGTGATAGAGACCAACAAGTGGACTCATTTACTTGGAGAGGGTAGTAACAAGTGGATCGCGGTAGTAGACGTCTTCAGTAAATTAGCAATGGCGTACCCAGTGACAGAAAAATCGGCGGAAGCAGTATTGAAAGCCCTGCGAACATGGTTCCAGTATTAGGGCGTTCCAGAGAGAATCTCATCTGGCAACTGACGAGAGCTTGACAATGCTGGAATTAGAGCAGAGATGAAAGTCTTGGAGGTAACGTAGCACTTTAATACTCAAGGTCACCCGAAAGGTAGAGCTGGGATAAAACGCCTCCATAGTACCCTTAGTGACCATCTACGAGTGTACCAACTGGAGAAGGGACTCGAGCCGGACGAGACGATGGAAAAGGCGATCATCGCAAACAACCACTTGATACACTCCGTCACAGAGTTTGCTCCATTCGAGGTTATTTTTGGATTATAAGGGTGTCGCAAGGACTATCGGGATACGGCGGCAGGACACTATTACCGTTAACAATATGATACGACGGAGGGTGTGGGCTACAATTAAGGCCGGATCGAGATGGAGAAGCAAAACGAGTGGCAAGGCAAAACCTTGGTGTCCGCGATTTGGCGGGCTAAATTAAAATTAGGACTGTTCATAAACTAGCGGGGGAGGGATTTACAGTCAGTTGTACAATTCATATCAGCTGATTCAAATGTATATATAGGCGAGCTGGTCTGAATAAAAGTTAGTCAACACGAGGAGGCCCCTCACCTCCGGAATTTAAAAATAGTACCATTCAGAATGGATATTTCATAAATAACAATAAACATTACAGGTCACCTTAAAATACCAAAGGTAGTAAAAGGTAATACACAACACGGTTTATTTTCTTTCTT
>NW_027110755.1:2778859-2830971 GCF_000696795.3 Halyomorpha halys | reverse complement strand
TGTATTGATAATATATATACTTAATGTTATTATGTAGTAGTTTTAGTATACAAATAGTACACTTCAATATAATCGATTAATTTTATTGATAGATCATGTGCAATTTTCTTAAAATAAAAAATCGTGTTATAATTTGATTTGGAAAAATCCCCTGCAAACACTTTCCGAGAAAAAAAGATTTTAACAACTCCATTTTCACTCTCCTTGCACTCAAACGCGCATTGAATGGTTTATCCCGTAAATAAATATTATAAATAATGTTTAATTCATTTTTAGAGCCCGTATTTGTACTATGACAGATATATAACAGCTGGGTTAAGAAAGTGGTCTGCGCTAGAAAGTTGAAGTTATCCAGCAGATACCCGTTCATTGTTAAGTCGAAGCATATATCATATAATGGGCGACTCAAGAAATATTGTCAATTTATTAGGGGCGAGTAATAATAGTCTTAAAAAAAATAGTTAATTTTAATACAAAAGCATAAGTTTATTATTTTCACAGAATCTGAGGTAAGAAGAAGATTATTCACGCTCTGCGTTGCATCATATCCATTGTTCGCGTAACCATTCCCAAGGTAGTAAGAGGAAGGAGGACTTTTTTATGATTCACTTTCGTTTTCATTTAATAAATCGATTATAAGTCTTAAATTTGTCATGAAGTAAGAGTTTTTATTATGGAACTTATTACTGAGATGTAAAAAATAATACAAAAATGAGGACGAAATGTGTTGCCTATCAGAATTCTATGAGTTTCTGTTAAAAAAGGTTATATTAATTTTAAAATTAATGAAAAATACATTAAACGAAAATAGACAGGCGAACAAACAAGACTTTTAACTAGAAATGGGTCTACGTCTGAAAAAAAGCAGAAGAGATTTTTTAAAAAATCTACCAGTGGTGATATTAATTTAACCGTGGCTCGATGTCTGAGACGAGACCTGCCGAATCGGTTTCTGTGAAGTAATTGGAGCATTAAGGAGTTTGGTGGTCAGCCATACGTAATGAATTACAACCTTGACTTCAGAAGAGAAGGAATATTCAAGAGCCAATTTTGTTTTTTAGTAAACTTATTCATCCTTATAACTCAGCAGGGAGCCCTTTACAGACCACAACCATCTGAAAAATTTCAAGGGTCTCTAAAATCAATACTTCGTCTTGAGTTTCTCCAGCTCGACGCTTCTCAACACTAGGTAGATTCCAGACAATCAATCCATAGCACCTTAGATAAAGTTAATAAAAACTTTATTACTAAAATAAATCTATGATAAGAGTAATTTTTTATTTTAAATAAAAATAAAATGCCAAAAAAAATCATAGCATTTTAACATCAGACCCGGGTATTTATCAGGTAAACCGTGGGACAAAGATGGAGAAATTTGAACAAATAAACAATCCTTGTCTTACTCACAATCTGAAAGAATGTGACCTGGAGATTGTGTCATTCATCACGGAAAAGGTGTGCCTACATGTTTTTCCCCTAACCAGGTTAGGGCCGGAATTTTCGGAGTAGGAGGGCAAGCTTAATTTTGCCATTCCTTCTTTGGACGTTTCGTCCATTAAAAGTTATCAGTTTTCAAACAATATTTTAGGTAATATTTGGGTGTGATTGGTAATATTTATGGATGATTTTTAGGACTGCGGTTCCTTATATATTTTTTTCCTTGGACCCTCTCATCTCATTGCTATATTGGCAAGCTCTCTTTAAATTATAACAATCGTATATGATATTTTCCATCATGAATAGCCAATGACGATTCCGTAAACATGATTAGGTATAGATATGGTGCCCTTGGATGCTCTTTAACTATTTAGAAAAATTATAATAGAAAAGAGTTTAATCTTAAATATTTCAACAATGCTTTTAAACATGGTTCTACGTTGTTTACTAAAACAAAAGAGCTAAAGACTTCAAATTTGACCGAAAAATCCAGTTTTTGAGCTCAAAAAATTGTATAAAATATCATTAAAATCCATAGACCCATTTCAGTGTGGTGGCTGAAAATGTAAGATTTAAGGAAATTAATGAACTTTAATTTTAATTATCTGAGTTTATAAAAAAACAAAAATTGAATTTCCAAATGTTTCACAGCTTTCATTAAAAAGTCTGTTGGAAAATAGCTCAGATCATGGTTTTTTGCCCTTTTATTACAAAAAATACTCGAAATCAGATTTTTTTTTTTTTAAAGCTACAAAACTGTCAAGGCCTACCTTTCGCGAAAAGTCAATCAAAATTTTGATTGTGTCACTGTAATGCGATTCTTATTGCAAGCTATGGCTGAATATTTATCAATTAACTAATTTTAATATTCGGTAAGATAATTGGCCTAATGAATGACATCTAGCGGGTCACTTACTGGCTTGGTGATTTTAGAAATACGTTATACATTTAATACGGTATAACGAATTTCGTATTAAATGCGTTAACCGGTATGGTTAGGTTTAATTTGTTAATTAAAAATAAATTCTTTTTAACCAGTTCACGTAAATGTTTAAAAATGTTATTAAACTTTTCTCCAAACATTTACAAATATATAAAAAATTTTCAGTTTTGATAATTGTTCTCCATTTCATTTTCAATAAATTATTTATGATTTTGAAATGCTTATTTAAATAAAAATCACATACGAATTCAGTTCAATAGTTGTGGGAAAACACGATGTCCAGTGGTTAACCTTAAAATCTTTTTTTAGATTTTTTTTTAACAGAGGAAAATGATTTTTCATATTAATTTAAAATATTTTCCACGCTATGAATAACCTTGGAATACATTTTTGTGACGGCCTTGTAATAACGAAAATTGTTATTTCTGGACTGTCTAGTTGGATATCTAAGTTCCGGAACTTTGCCGATGATAGTAAATAAAGTGACTAAACAGTCTCATAAAACATTAACCAATTTTTTCACGGCAATGACTTCCCACCAATGAAACTATCTTTTTCAACAATGTTATAGTTATAATTTGTTACTTGATATTTATATGCCACTTGCGTTTCTCCTTGTTTTGGAGACCTAATAAGGTTTGTGGCCAATACAACGTATGAATTCCTATCACTACCTACCTGATATTAATTGTTAAGTAGCAGCATCTCACATCTAATACGTGCAGTACCTGAAGTAGCGCGTTCTATGTTGCACTTAAAATTTATTAATGTTAATAAAATTTTAAAAAACTCAAGGATATAATTTAAGAATGAAATGATATTTAAATTTAAAGTTTTATTGAAAAGAAGAAAAATGTACATCTTGGCAGGTTGTTTTGAAATTAATCTGTAGAACCTGTTGTTTATCAATGCTTTTCTTTTAATATAATATAAATCTTAGCTTTTAATCATCTGATTTTTACTTATAGAATTCATGGCAAACCGTTCTGAAAACTTTTTGAAAAAATGAAATCTAAACCACCATAACTGCACACCTGTTAATTAAGTCACAAATTTTAAAAAGTGATCCAAACAACTATCAATAAAATAAAATAATGTATACTAAACTATAGGAGAGTTGTATAAATTATAGTTTCCAACGAAATCCTTTCTGAATTTTGAGCCTCCAAGTAGTTTTTAAGTTAAAGAAAAAAATATATATCTTCAAATTAAGGAAAACTATTTTTTTCGTTCACGTTTCTATCTATGGTCATTTTCTAATTTAATTTAAAAGTGTTTTCAAATTGCAGATTCTGTTTCTTGATCGAGAAAGTCATCGTTTAAATATAGAATACCTAGTAGCTTGCCAATAAAAAAAATAAAATAATAAAAATTAGTTAATATTACAACAAAAAAAATTATACTGTGACCAAAAATTATCAAACACACAAAAAAAAAGCAGTGTTAGTTCATTTGCTCATCTCATTTAAGCCATCAATGAAATTATGTATTATATTCATATTGTAGTTAAAATATACTAACTACTTATTTACTTGGTCAGGAATATTTAATTTACAACAAAAAAAAAATCAATTTGTGTCAAAACTTAGTTAAAATTTTCATAAATCTATAAGAAATATATAATAAATAAAATTATAGTGAAACTACCTGTCTTGTTAAATGTCCTTTATAATTTATTAATTAAGTCACAACGTTTTGGGCCATCACCTCATTTTCATGTGCACTGCAATATACATTAAATTTCTTTTTATTTAGTGTTTAGATGTATATTAGATGAAGATGGGGAAATGACTCATGAATGTTGTGATTTATATATATATATTTTTTTTTTTAATAATTGATTATGGGGAAGGGGGGTTATAGTCTCATAGAAAGACACCCCTAACTATATACAATGTTATAGATTTAAAAAAAAAAAATTAACTTAATTAATAAGTTTTATTTAATCTTTCAGTCATTAAACCTAAATTATAAGAAAAAGAATATTGTAATTTTTCTGACTGATATATGTTTAGTTGGTATTCGTAGTACTGTAAATAGTTCCTAATTACTACTGATGGAAGAATTTCTAAAGACACTAATTGAGTCTTAATCTGCTTCAATTACAGGCAGTATTTAAGTGGGTTAGGGCTCAAGGCAACAAATGCCTCTAGCCGGCTTTTACAAGACCAGCTACTGCAGGGTACATTACATAATGTATCTGTTATGTGCTTGAGAAAACCCATGTCCCCTGGTGAACCAGGTCAGTTGAAAGCGATACAAGACGAACGAGAGCGCAAGATATCAGATAATCATTTGTTGTTGAAGGAATCGGCACGAAACACACAAAAACTGATTTTCAACATGATATTTTGGCCTAGTCTATATCAGAAGAAAATATAATTTCTCTATTGTACGCTAAAAACCTGTAAATATGGTTGTCTATATATAACCATTATATATACATAATAACGACCACTCTGTTATTTACGAGTGATTTCAACCTTCAGAAGAAATAAGGTAAAAAAGGAAAAATGAATACCTATATCAAAAGAAAGGAAATTTTAAAAGGCACGCTACTTTTTCTTTATTACCTTTGTGTACAAAAAACTACCAAGGTTGATTGAAGCTCCATATTTCATTTAATATATGCCAACAAGAAACAGTGGTCATAACGTTTGGTGATTCAATATCTATAGTAAAAATAATCTTCAATCAAGCAATTTATATTTAGTACTGAAAATGTATTTATAGCTAATGAATAAATCCAAACATACAAAAAAGTAATTAATTTGTTTTTACACACTAAGGCATTGACCTGCTTAATAATTGATAATGTTATTAATATATTCAACAGTTTTTTGTATATTTAACATAATTTAAACATGAATTTCTCAATAAAGTAAAGTATTAAAAGATCCGTTTATAAGATTCTAGAGATTCTATATTCTATCGACTTTAAATTTCTATATTAAATAATATTATTTATAACTAATTATATTATTTATTTTATATTTCTATTTTTAATTTTATTTTATTACTATAATTGAATCAATAAAACACTGCTCTGTATTTATGTATAAATGTGCTTCCTCAACCATCTTTCAAGTATGTATGTTAAATTTTGAATTAAAGCCTTTTTTTCAATTTTCTTTAATTATAAATCAATTTCTTTAGGGTTTTATCGTGTCAAGAGTTTAAATTAAACATACTTCACAATTGCTTATACATTGGATGAAATCGGATAAAAAAAATATAATTTTTAAGTAGATTACGTGGTTAGAAAAATGGTGGTTTTCATTTGAAATTACTGGATTTATACTAATGTGGCGTCTGAGCGTAAAACATAATAACAGACAAAATGGAAATATTTTGAATGTTAAAATGTTTTATTTTCAACCAGAAATCGCTCACTACAAATTAATACAAACATTATTATCTTAAGAAAACAAATTTTCTGAAGATTCCTTTAGCAATTTCTGAAATCAGCCATTGATTCAAGAAATAATTCAGTTACCATGTTTTACGACCGAATGTCTCAAATATAATTAGAAAATTTTTATGGTATACCTTGCTTTTGTATTTATTGCCAAATTTTATGAAATGAATTTGGTGGGAATAATGAAAAACAGATATTTCATACCAATCTGAAAGTTTTTCAGTTTCTAATTAAATCAAATGAACATTGTGAAAAAATGTATAGTACATGATTTTTTCTACAATATCGTGAAGAGAAGTACAACAATAACCCATTACATGAAATTCATCTAACTATCAAAATTGATTTTGACTTTTTGGGACGGATTTTACTTTTTCTCTACCCACATTGTATTTTTCTTTTCGAAAAAAATTTCTTATGGTTCTGACTTAACAGCAACTGTACCTCGAAGCTTTAAAGTAGTTCAAAAGTTTAACTGAATGGAGAGCTGGCTTTTAAGTACATTGGTCAGTATGGATTCCCCAATATTTTTATTTTTCTTGTCTGGGCCAAATTGGATGAGCCGTTACAGAAATATAGGATAATATGTCAACGCACGCGTAAGCAAAAGAAAAAAAAATCGAACAACAACCAATCCCAACAATTCCTAAAAATTGAATCAATATCACATTAACGGTGCAATCGATTATGCCCGAACAAGAATTGTACTACAGACAGACATGACCCTAGATTTGTTTCTTGCAGCACGTTTCAAGTGTAATATGCAAGTGAAAATTTTCGATTCCGAGGACATTTTTTAATTTCCTTCACAAAATCAGAGCCTTCCTACTTTTGGTTGTAACGAAGCAAAGAAGTTGAAATAAGACTTTCCAATAACCATGAAAATATTTGTTCGTATAAACAAATGTTTAGTCAATCCAACAGTTGAATTCCTAAATAAATCTAGTTAAAAAATAAATTGGTACATTAAATCAACATTTAATATTAAATATTCCATTAGTATGATCAGTCCATGCCGTATTACTCAAAATAAAAATAAGGTTGACCATAAATCTTTGCGTTATGAGTAAATCTCCAATAAGGTTTTCAATATATAAAAATGAGGAGAATAAAAACAAGTTTTCTGTTCTTTTTAAAAACAGTTTTTGTGAATTACAAACGGAAATGGTCACATCTATTGATGGTAACAATATTAAGATGAGCTCATTGAAACGGTGTTTGTAGTATATTTTTTCATTTTAAAAACCTTTCGTCTACTTTCATATTCTTTCTTTAATAGTATAATTTTTCTGTAAATTTTCTTTGAAACGTTATAAATTACAAATGTGCTGTCTTAGAAATTTAATTTTTAGGAAATTAGCGAAAGCAAATGGTGATGTTTCGTAACGATTTATAGGTTTTTGTAATAGAATTTGGTCTGAGATTTCAGAGGCATGAGCAATGGCTCTCATCATAAAAGAGAATAAGATGTATGCATTTTTTTCGCTTTGGAGCCATTCAATTTAAATTTCATATTATATCAATCAGAAAAGAAAAAGTCATGTAAGATTTTTTTTTTCATTTTCACAAGTCATCGTTGTAAATCCTATTTAAATTTATTCTCAAATTCATTTTCCATCACTATCAGCTAAACATTACACACTCCTCAAATGTTACTAAAAATTATTTAGCTGTTTAAGTGAAAACGAAGCATTTAGAGATAGTTTTTTTTTTTAATTATTTTTTAATATGTATGTAAACTAGTAAGATACCAATAATTCTTTTTGACCGAACAAGGTCTTTTGATTTTCGAAAGGAAAGTACTTTCCTTCATAAATGGTTCCTGGAGCCAGATATTTAGGAGATGGATCATTTATAAAATTTGTAACTCCAAACCGGGTCTTCCATATTCCGAGGAAAAACCAAATTTGAAAAAAAAAAAAACTTGAAATATTTTTTTGTTTAAGAAATGAAAGGCAGCGCACGATATGAAAACTGAAGGAGCATCTATCATGTCGATCTTAACGACCAGTAAGTATAAATATATAGTCCACCTTCAGAAATTAATTTTAAAAGCAATACTTAGATAATTAGAAGAAATTGAAAGTTTTCATTTTCTTGTATATTCATACATCTGTTGCTCGAACAATAACGAACAGCCAATGTCCAAATTAAGAAAAATGAATCTAAGAAGCTGAAACAGAAAAGGTCTCAGAAATGAGGATGGACAATTGTTCGTATAAAATCAATAGTTACAGGCTTCTGAGAAAATCGATAATTTGCGTATGAAAAGTAATATGTAATATGCGTTGATACCTTACAAACTACGTTACTACATACAAAACTAGAGACCTCTCAAAATGCTTACAGTCACAGATATTGTGACCTATTCTGTTAAATTCATGCAACAAATATACTCAAATATCAGAGTGATCCAGCATTGACTGATCTCATGTAGGATTTCATTACCAGTCTATTGAGAAATGTAGTCCTGTGAACAATATTCCGACCAAATTCTTCGATCCAGGGGCACCAAACGAACGGTTCCGAGCAGACAAGGAATTGCAAGCCATCAAGATGTTCAGTAAGGTTATTTTCGACTCCCAATACTATAAATAAAAAGGTGAATCTTGTAAAATTTGTATTAACTGAATCTCATACAAAACTTTATTTAAATGAATTAAATATTGTTATTAATAAATATTTTGATATTATGAGTGATTAGTATAAACTTAATTCAAGCCTTTATTTGATGGGGGGTCATAAAATGAGAGGTTGAACGGCTGCAGCAGGGAACGAACGTATCATCAAATGTATGTTACTTTATTTGACCTACAGCAAAAAATATCAAATGTTTTATCAGATCTGCACACAGCTTATGTTGCAGATTTACGACAGCTTATAGCAAACATGGACAATAAGAGGAGTATTAAATTATATAATGTGACAATGGTATTTTCGTTACAGATTTAAGCAGATTATATTGTTAATAATAACAGCTATTATTGATTTCATTTGCATATTTTATTTAAATAATTTAAAAATGTAAATATTTTATATTAACTGTCCATTTGATTATGCAGAGTTTGTTCCACCATCTTATATGATATTCAATTTCACTTATTATACGGGGGTCACTAATACGTATTGTGCCACATATTTGTATCAATTTATGGGGTATTACCAAAACGTTTGTTGTGTTTTAGAACATAAACAATATCTAGTATGTGATTCACATTTATTATCATATTTGTTACTACCACATTTATTACTCCGACAACGAAATAGGTGAGGTTTTAGTTACTTTGCCCTTTTACACGTCACATCGATTCCATCATTAGTAATGCGACGTCCATATGAAAGGAGACACACAGTGGCTCATGTACCTTAAGTAGGACATCCCTGGCTTAGACAGTCAAGCTCACTCCGATGAACAAGTGATAACAAAAAGCAGATTGGCCGAATTAGTTTTACTTAATTTAAAACATAGCTTGGATCATTATGATGGTATAAATAAGTGTTACTTACATCTATTCACTGTTCTGTGAATGAGACTTCTGCTTAGCTTATCCGAGTATAACGTCTGGCATAGATAATTGTGAGGAACGTATTCCATCCTCAGAATGTATTTTAATGGTTACAAATTTAAATTACTAATTTGTCGGTCAATTTATTTTCGAATTGTATGTAAACCTCTTGTCAAAAACAGTAATCATGTGTCAACTGTTAAAATATTTTTAATTGTTGCCTATTTAGTTCAATTTACTCCAACTTAACAAGAAGAGACGGGTTATTATACAGGTTAACAACCTTTTCTAGGTACAGTGGGAAGGTTGAAATTTATTCCATGGGTGTGCTGAGTGGCGTAGCAAGATGTACTGCGACTCCGGGCGAAGTCTTGGATTAGGTCCCTTTGCCTCATTGGGCGGCGGGTATAGCCCTCAACATGCAGGAGTGAGGACAGGGAAGCTTTGCTAATGGAGGAATTGAAAAGATTTTTATCCTAAAATCAAAAATGTCCACGCGCATTTTACGTTTCAGTCAGCAAGGAACAGATTTTGATCCCTGTCTGACAATATATAGTCGAATCTTTGTTCGGGCTTTGCAGAAAATACCGTAAACGCGTTTTAATGACATTTTCTGGAACTATGCTGGCTGGTACCTAAATAATCCATATAAATTTTATCAAAACCAATCTATAAAAAGGTGGGGCAAATGCAAACAAAAATTTTAAAGGTTTGATTTTAAAAGGATATTAAACTTTAAATTGTAAAGATAGAGCAAAGATATAATATAATTGCATTCCTCAGAGTAACCTTAAAATTAATTTTTAAAAAATCAACTTCTAATTTAGGTACATGCACTTATCTCAAACGAATTGGGTTAGAACTTAAATGACTTTCATTCTTCTTGTGATTAAATGTTTCATGTTTAAATTGATCTTAGGGTAAGAACATGAAAACCGTTCCACCAAAATTTCAGAACAGCAATCATTATTTCAATTGGTCAACATTTCACTGAATTATGCATGTTTTCCTGTAATGTCAGGGGTGTAAAAGGGCTAACATTAAACAGGTTAAACAAATAATGAAACTGAACATTTTTATCAAGAAGAGAGTTAAAACGATTGAGAACTTTTTTTCTTTCATTTTAAACAAATTTTGCTTAATTACATTACGACTATATAATAGAGCGAGACATAATCCACACCTGCTCCTTTTGACATCCGTTTTTTTTACGTCAACACGAAACGTTTAGGAGGTAAGTACAGACCTTACTTCAAGCGATATCAAAATGGAAATATTAACACTTGATGTATAAATTAAGTCTATATATTTTCATCTTATCGTAAAAAAGGGGACTATCTTCAATAAATTTTGCTCAATATCTTTGGTAACAGCCAACACAGTATGCTATCAAAATCATTAAAGAAAATAACATCCAATATGTACTTACAGAGATCAACAAGAGTCCAAACTTTTGAAAGGAAATGCACTATAACTCAGCACTGTTAGATAAGTATGACTTCTTAAAAAAAAAAATGTCTACTCTTACCCCGAAAATGCACTCCTTCTCTTATAGTACTTAAGCCGGGAGGAAAAAAAATGCAATTCACCCCAATTTTTTATTACTTTAATGAAAACTATGTATAATTACTTGTCAGATGAGTCTGCAAAGGTTAAGTAGGGGGAATAAAAAAATAGCTGTTTCAAAACGTTAAATAAAATTAATTTTTCATTCGGAGCTCTATATCATTAAACCACCAACAACACTAGAAAACCTAAGAGAACGTTATTTAAAGTAGAGTAAGTTAGCTAAAAAATGAGCCCGAATAGAGCTATTTAAGTTCGTTAATCTCCGAGATATAGCTTTTTAAAGAACAACATTTCATAAAAAATGTGCTGAAAAATCAGTAGTTAGTAAATTTATTTTGAGAAATCTGTATCTCAAAAACCATTCTACGTACAAATGTCTATTAGCACTCAAATTAAAGCTACTTTAATGTACTATACAGTAGTTTATGACGATTCTCTTCGTAGGAGAAGTAGTTTTCATGATATTCGACAATATAAATTCACAAAATGTTGAATTCTAGTCAATCAGACTAAACTTTTGATTTATGAAAAAGACGTACTGATGTCTGCAAGTACTCAAATTAAAGGTAATTTAACTTACTATAAAGTAGTTTATTACACATATCTTCGTAGGGGTAGTATTTTTTATGGTATTCGCATATGAATATAAATTTTGCACATGGAATTTTGTCCGAACAACTATAAATAAATTTATTTTAGGCCATATCGTGAAAACTACTACTCCTACTAAGATAAATGTCATACACTACATTATAGTACATTAAACTAGCTTTGATTTGAGTGCTATTAGACATTTTTACGTCGAATGGTTTTTGAGATATAATTTCTCAAAATAAATTCACTAACCACTGATTTTTCAGTGTATTTTTTAAGCTATATCTCGGGAAGTATTGAACACAATTAGCTCTATAAGGACTCATATTTTAGCCAATTTGCTCTATAAATAAACGGTTTGTCTTGTATTTCCTGACTGGTCGTCAGATGTGCCCCAAAGTAAGAAGTTGGGAATCAGTGTATAAATCTATTTCACTTATGCTTAAGTAAAAGTATTTTACTTGAAAGACTTATGTTTCAAAGGTGGCTCCTCTAGATTTTATTCTCTAAAAACAAATCAATTTTTTTTTTTAAATGAATAACATCTAATACGGGATAGACAATATTCTTGGAACAGAGGCACCGGAGAGAAATAACTTACCTGATGAACTTCTATGAACTTCTATGAACCTTGCGTCAGGTTGAGATACTTCCTTGAGATATAGGGCCGTCTGTGGCTCAGGTGATAGAGGCGCAGGTCTTTGCCATCTGGGGCACTTTGACGGCACCGGTTCGAATCAGGCCTGGGGTGTTGACTTTTTTCATTGCTGTAGCGGTCCCACGCAATGAAAGCTATGGTTAAAACAGGAATGTTACCTCTAGATAACCTCCTCTCCTCCCACGTATGTCAGGAATAACTATGAAGGGGGTCATAAAAAAAAATCCCTGAGATATGGAAACAATTTATTCACTTCCCGCAGTCGCAACACACTAATACTGAACCTCAGCCAGCCGATTTAAGATTTATCAAATTACTTCACAGGCACAATTTTTTTTAGAAAGTTATTTCAAACCCACTATTCAAAGTTACCACCAATCCCACCGAAGTAAACCGGGCTTCTACTCAGTCACATGGTTTTCTATGACAGGAGAACAACGAGCAGCGCTAAGCCCTCTTACAAACGTTTCTTCAACAGTGTTCATTAAGGACACGAGTCGGTGAAGCGATATCCAAAGGCGAATCGCCCACCTATGGTAAGACCGTGATTGTCGAATATAAAAAAGCCACAATAGATGCGTACACCAATGGTATAGCTGTATACAGTTCTTCGCTAAATCGGATAAAGCTCTACGGCTGGAAGAAACCGTCCAGAAACTGGACGGAATTAATATTACAGTTAATCTCAAGAAGACCGACTGAATTATTTTCTCCTTCCAGAAGAACAAGATCCCTAAGGGTTATACGGTAGCGGGTTGCGAGAACACGCTGGAAGACGATATGGTGCACTTTGGTATCATATTTGACAAACACTTGACACTATTTCACCAGTTTTACGAGAAATCAGGCTGGACCGAGTGTTATAGGCTAAATCACATTTTAACTTCTCCTAACTAAAACCTCTTCTTCAAATTAATGATTTATAAAATTGTATTAAAACCTGCTCTCCTCTATGGAACACCTGACAACGAAGAAATTCCAACAGTTTCAGAAAAGTATACTGGAGACGGATTGTGCTGTCTTTCATTGTGAGATATTGTACATTGCCAATACAGAACGAAAACTGACTTTATATAAAGCACACTAGAACTACTGATCGTGGCAAAATATATTTGACAGATAAATATTAAATTCTTTGATAGCCTCGAATACTCCACTAACCCATTCTTCTTGAAGTCTTGACTTTATTATAAAAAAAACGGCCACAAATGTGGCAAAGACACATTAACAGCCTCAGAGTAAACCGACAACTGATTAAAATCTAATAAAAGCGGATAAGCCCCACCATCAAAAACCCCTTTCCCGAAAATTCTCACTCCCCCATTCCCTCTTATAATATACTCCATTTAGCAAAAGAGCTCTTCCAATCTACTTCTCTTTATACCTCTCTACATTAACCCCACATTCCTTGACTCTAGGAAAAAATAATTGTACTATTTGTTCTTAAATCATGAAATGGAGATAATTACTTACCTAACCAATAGAAATAGTGAAGGAGCTGAGCTTGGCACGCTTGTTTTATTTCATTCAGATAAATCTAGAAAAAATAAAAAATATTGTTGGAGACATGTAGAATATAAATCAAAAAAAATAAAAGAAGAGGAAGACAATATATTAGAGCTCTACACTACTTCTCGTCAAAATGTTAGTTTTCCTCAAAGTGCCGCCGTCAGGTGCGCCTGGATACAAAATCTAGTCGGATGCATTAAGTGATGTCCTTGCTATTCATTATCTCATCTGGATTATTTTTGTCAATAATATTAATGTATCAGTAATATTATGGAAACAAAGCTCACTATTACGTTATATTCACTAGAATTAATAGTGTTACATATAATATAACTCGATATTAAACAAAATTCTTGAAAGGGTGCACTGAAAAGTATTCTATAAAACATTTTAAACATAAATTAGGGCCACACCGTAGCTCGGGGGTTAGGCGCAAGTCTATCGATCTGAGGTCCGCAAGCGGTGTCGATTCGAATCCGGTCTTGGGGTGTTGACTTTTTCACTAAGTAGCGGTCCCACCAAATGAAAAACTTGGTCACCTGTAGATAACCAGGCGAACAATCACCTTCGACGTGGATTGTCTAAAAAAACATTAATGATAAGTAAGCATATTTGTTTTCATTTTTACATTTTTGTTTAGTAAAGAATTTAAATATTAGGTATGTAGATAATGGTAGATATTGAATCCTAGAATGTTATTTGTTCTATTAATGAAGATTTCCTTCTAAAAAGGTTCTCAAATTCGTTCAAAACAGTCTAAGATGAGAAAAAAAAATCTTGCCTTTGACAACATTATCACTTTTTGCATATCAAAACCTTCGTTGAAGTTTAGGTACTAATTTATTGCTATCTTCATTGTTTACATCTATTAGATCAAGACGCAAACATTCTTTTTTGAGAGAATCCATCATATTATATTCGTAGTTTTCGCCACCCCATTATTATAAATCACTTCAAAGAATAAATGTGTCTGTATCTAATCAATGGTGGGTTTTATTTGTTAAATATTATTTTTCCTAAATAGCTTAGTAATAATTAAACCTTTTTAAATAATAATAATCGTATCTATTGAAAAATAAATTTAATTTTAAAATGGACACTTTTTTTTTGTTACGGCTACTCTTTGGCATCACTGTTCCATAGTTCAGTTATCTGTCTGCAATGGTTTCAGGGGTTAGCTAATAGTATTGTTTATTTTGTTTCATTTACTTATGACTGATGTTTGTCAACAATGTCAAACCCAGGTTTTAACAAAAACAATGGGGCCATGAAAATTCGTTTGACAAGTATGTATTCAAACATTATTTATTCGGTATTTTTCAAATACGACATTCGTTGATTTAAAAAAAAAAGTACTGTGCTGTTCTGAATATTTCGTTCCTCTCTCAAAAATTGAACATTAATTTACTATTGTTAACCACGAAATTAATACTATAAAATTTGTTTTATAAATCTGTAATTTTATATCATAACTTAATATCAAATTAATTTTGGGATATCCTATAGAATAGTTATGAATTTCACTGTTTTTCTCTTCATGAATGGATTTATATTTTAAACTACATCAATTGATATTAATTTATGTGATTATATTGGCTACCATATAAACTTTCATGAAATATGAGTATAGTTGATGTGTCAAATATCATTTATTGCATTGGTTCGAGTTTTCACCATAAATATCTTTTTTGTTTTATATTTTGAAACATATCAATGGTGTGTATTAATTGTGCTAGCTTTTAATATTTCGTAATCATTATCTTTAAAGTATTATGTTTAATAGTAATACCCACAAATTTTTTTTCTTTTTCAATCTGCATTCAAGAAAGAGCTGAACGTACTGTGTTTCTTTAGAGATTGATGAAAGTCTAAATTTCATTTATTCACAGGATGTCGTTCATTAATTCTAATCTTTGTGTTACATCCTGATTAGTGAAATGTGCATAGATATTTTTATTATGAATTAGAATGCTATTTGGATATTTTCTTTGGTTGAATAATAATTAGATTATCTCTGGTAGTAATTGTCATAGTAAATTACAGTCGCTAGTAGAAATGTATTTTCTTCTTGTGTCATAAGTTACTCAGAGCTGGGTATAATGTTCGAACACTTTGAAGCAATTTTTTTATATCACTATTTTGTCTGTATATATGTCACTACTTCATTTTTGTTTGATAATTAATATTTTCAGAAGGCATGTTATCTATTTTTATCAGTTTGGATATTTGTTGTAACAGTTACATGTATTCCGACTAAGTCACTAATCCATTCTTGCCAGTGTGGGAAAATCATCCCACTATAAGTCAACCCCTAAAATCACACTTAAATTTTTTATGAACAGAGTTTGCTTATGTTCAGCCTGTACAGCCCCATATTGTTTATGGGAAACTTTATTAATTAAAATTGTCTCTAAATTATAAAAAATGTAATGATTATTTAATAATCGAAATTCACAACCCTGTGGATCATGTAGATCTAGTAATATTTGGGCTGCATACATTTGTTTTCAAACATACTAAGGATTAAGGAAGATGGCTTTCATCCCAAGGATAATCATGGGAAATAATAGCTGTCCTATCATAATTAAATACATTAACAGTACTCTTAGTACTATCAGAAGTAAATACAATATAACATAATATCGATTAATAAAATAATGTACCAATAAAGTTGTCCAAATGTCATTAAGTGTCATGTTCTAACTCTTATTAAAAAGTTTGTTGTTTGGGTTATATGGTATAATAACAATAAATTTGTCTAAATAATATTTGTATTTTTGTGCACAATCTGTTCATTATAGAAGTTTATCATATTTTATTTTAAACCACATAATTTTTTATGCTAGTTGTTATGGAACCTCTCAATGCGATAGATTATGAAATTTGTAAATTTAATAAGTAAAATAAAATCACATTTTTAAATAGTATGTTAAATATTTTTTAAATGAATACATGATATAATTTATTTTCCTCGATTTTAATTGATTGGTCAATATCACCTGTTTTGCAATTTTATGTTAGTAATTAAAAATATGTAATACTTCTTATATACTTTTGTTTCTATGAATTTTAGGGTTTCAGTAGTCTCTTGTTATTATTTTATTTATATGCTCCGACAGGTTAATATTGGGTTACTAGTTTTATTATTATGGTTGTTTCGTAATTAGGGTGGCCATATGTCCTCTTATGAGTTTAACTGTCCCCACTGTTTTCCAGAAATTTTCTAATTTTTCTAAAAAAAAAAAAAAAAAAAAAACCCTTATAATTTTGAACTTAATTCTTATTACCAATAAGTTTTACCACCTTCATTAATATTGATGAGCTATTATGACTTTCATTTGACGTTATTTTACAAATTGTTGAATTTGCTTTGTGTCTCTCGGATTCAAGTGCATCAATAGAAAGAGTATGTATTTTCTGTAATGAATAAAATGTATTTTGCTGAAAAATGTATTCAAAGTAGAAACAGCAAGTTTTATGTTGATGGTTCATGTAAATCTCGACTATTCTTGGGTACAATTTAATGAAATGATTCTAAAAAAACAAGGATGTTTTGAAAAATGTAAGTAGTCAACATAAATATTTTTGTTTTAAAGATACTCAAACATACTATGAAACTTGTGTTAAAATACCCTCAAGTGAAATAAATTAACTGAACTGTTTGCTTAAACCGCATATTAACTTTATTGAAATGTAAGTTATTTATTTTTTGTTTGCAAGATTTTAACTTTGTAGTAATACATGTATGAAAATATGATCGTGGTTTTAATTTTACACTCCTAATTTTCAACATTTTTTCTTTCAAATTCAATCACAAATAGCTTTAAGACACAATGTTTTGACTTCAACATCTCAAAATTGTCTGGGACTCTCTTCCGTGTTATGAACTGAAACCTTTATGGCCTCCCTATCTTTATTATAAATTTCTTACATTGGCTTTTTGTGTTTGAAATTATTCATGACCAATTAATTAAGTAACTGTTTATAACATAATCATTAGTAGTTTTCATATAAGTTTAAAGACTTTTCTTACAATTTCTACTGTATTTTACTATTTCGTTAATCTGAGAATTTTGATGTCATACTAATGATGAGTGCTAATAGTTTATTGTTGATATTTAGAAAAATAAAGTTTTTAATCTATTCATTTTTAAATTTTATCATACTGTTGTTTTGTTTCAGTTCTGTGTGCTCAAAACTTAGCAAGGCGAGATCTATTTAGTGAGTAACTTCAGGCTATGCAAAACAAATTTTTTTTTGTTGTTTTTTTTAAGCTTATTTTTCAATGGAAGGGTTTAAGTTTCACTTTTCTTTTCCTTGTTTTATCTAATATTTTAACATTTATTTTTCAGGATTGCCAGATCCATTTGCCAAAATTAGTGTAGATGGTTCTGGGCAATGCCATTCAACAGATACATGCAAAGGAACTCTAGATCCAAAATGGAATCAGCATTATGACCTGTTAGTTTTTTATTTTGTTTTTATTTAGTTTATGATTTTCTTTAATTTTCTTTATTTTTTTGTTCTTATTAAATTTATTTATAGATTGATATCCCATAAATTAAATTAAATAATTATTTATTAATTATATTATTAGTTAATTATATTTTCCTTGAGTGCTATTGTGAACCAGTGAGACCAATTTAAACTTAGACCATGTTGAATTTAAAAATTCTTGTTCTTTATCCCTTCCCCTATTAAATGTTCCATGTTAATTTTATTTATTTCTTAAATTTTTATTTTTTTTTTATATTTTGGTATGTTTTTTATAAGAAAAATGTGTATAAAACTGATTAAATTTTATACTATCTCCCAAAAACAGTTACATTTTTTAGTTTTCCGTGGTTCCTACTTGTTCCAACTTTGATTATTCTATTGATACTTATTTCAAATTAATGATTCTAAGAGTATCAAATAATCAGTTTTTGGGTGAAAATTGGAATCTGATTCCTACCTAAATCAGATGTTATCTTACCCCATATTCAAGGGACTAAGGAAAGAAAGAGTGCTAAGCCAACCTTGAAATTATTTAAAGACAAAGAAGGGAGTATTCTCAGCCACAGTGACCAAATAACCGAAAGGTGAAGGGAATACCTCCAGGATCTGCTCGAAGAGTATGGACAGTCACCCCAAGTGGGATGAAAAGAGAGAGAGTAAACTACCTTGAAAGATGATTATATTGAAGAGGAGTATAAGACTGGTGAAATTCTTAGGTAGTGATAATATAACACAAAATTTTGAAATAAATGGTTCCTTAAAAAAATATATGTTTTGTTTTGAAACCAGTATGGAAGCGGATTTTCTCTTAAGAGTAAAATGAATAATATCTTTCAAGATCTTTGAAAACTTCAAATTCCTGGGTTCAATACCACAATTAAGTCAAACATCAATGTACATCCAACGATCTAATTGGGGATAATCAATTGAGATGTGTGGATATCTATTAAGAATAGAATCTAGCAGAATAGCTAGGAAAACCTATTGAGCCAAAGTGTAGAGGAAGCAAGGAAAGGGTTGACCAAAAACTAAATGGAAGCTAAAGTGAAGAAAAATTTCCAGAAAATTGTGTGAAACAAAAGAAAGGAACTAATGGAAGATCTAAAGAGGGCTCTATAAACTTCTTCCTCTAACTGCATAAGCAGCGCAAAATGGACTGAATATAATGACTAACTTGACTAGTTTAAATTTTGTTAAAACTTTAGGTAGTAACGATTTTCTTTTACTTGAAATAATAAATAATTTTTTTTTCTATCACTTGCAGTTTTTAGCTTATTACTTTTTACAATTTGTTAAAATGTTGCTTTTTTTTTTATTTGCTCAACACTAAAAAAAAAAAAATGTAATCCCAATTATATAAGTTTTAGAGAGTTGTATAATACCTCGTTTTCAAGATAATTTAATTTGAATGCTTTTCGGCCTAAATTTAATTCAAAATAAAAATTGTGCTTTTGTGGAATTGTTTTGTTTCATTTGAATTTCAACATAAATACTTTTATTTATACAATGCAGTGGGTGTTTAAAACTATATTAAAAAAAAGGCTGCAAGTACCTAAGCTAGAATGCCATTCATGAAGAAAATAAAATAACTAATTTTTCTTTTAATAATACTTTGATGTTATTTTAATGAATAACTTAATAATAAGAAGTAATTTTAATAATATAATATTAAATATTTAATAATAAGAAATTTTTTTTGGATTCACAATATATTTATTTCTTTGTTTTGATTGATCTGGAATAGAACTTAAATTACTTTTATTAATTCAAAATCTTTTAGATGATGGAATCAACAGTTAGTGTTGAGAGGTTAACTTTAGATAGCTCGTCAGTTTTATTGAGAATTAAGATATCTGGTGACTGAGGGTACATAGAGGATGGATAAGGTCTATAAGATTCTAGAAGACTAAATTTTTACTCCATCACTTTCATTTTTAACCACTATTTGTTTTTATTATCATATGGCATAAACCCAACTATATCATAACCATAAATCACTGTCATCGTAATTTTTTGAAACTACTCTTATTTTATTCAAAACTCTCGTTTTTAGATATGCAGCTATGAAATTTTTGAATTCCTTTCACTATTTTCCTTCTTCAAAAATTCTTTTTAGACATGTTTTCTTTTTTCATTTTCTACTTGTTTTGAAATAGATTAATTCAATATTTTTAATATCTTCTTCAGTCCATTTATACTGTAGCGTAGAAGTCATAATTTGATAATTACACACCATATCTTGTAAAGCTAAATGTTTAGCTGCATTTCCATCACCACTTACATTTTTCCTTACTATAGAGATTCAACTTTGTCATAACTACAGTTCTCTATCATGGCTCCATTGTGAAATTTTTATAAGTCTCTTTATAAAATTTTTCAAAAAACATTTTTTGTTGGCAAAAAGTTAATATCCCATTATGTTCCATTTAAAAGGAACTATTACACAGCTTTCTTGAATTGGAAATACATCTTTTCAGTACTGAGCATATGAAAAAAAAGTAATATTTTATGATTTTCAAAATTTCACTCAAAAACTGCTAAGATACCGAATTTAAAAAAAATGATGATTGGATTAAGAATGTTAAAGAGTTGGTTCAACATCAACCATTATCCACATCACTCAATGATTCCCCATTGTATTATTTTGTAATTTTTATTTTCTGTTGCCTCAATTTTTTTTTTATAAGTTTTTAGCAAGTAGTTATGGTCACAATAATAATCATAATCTTTTTATTTTTTTATTTTAGATATATCAGTAAAAATGATGGTATTACTATTAGTGTTTGGAATCACAGAAAAATACATAAGAAAGAAGGAAGTGGGTTTTTGGGCTGTGTACGGATATTGCCAAATGCTATTCAACGTCTCAAAGATACTGGTTGTAAGTGTTAAGTGTAATATATTAATGGTGCAACAATTGCTAATTTTTTTTTTTTAACTCACTGGGTGCAAGAGTTTTTGAGTTGAACAAGTAAACGGACATTTTAGCTCACTTTGTTTATCTTCACTTATTAATTTTTTGTAAGATGTAAAAAAGGTTTGGGATTTTTATTTTTAATAATACTACCTTATAATCTAAGCTGAGTTTGTAATAAATAGTATAGTTTTGATGTATTACCATTTTTACTTTTTAAAATTTTATTAATTTATAATATATTTTGATAACAGATCAGTGTTTAGAGTTGACTAAAGGAAGTAGTGATGACAGTGAGGTTGTAAAAGGTCAAATAGTTGTTTCTCTACTTTCAACCGAAGGATCCCCACAGTCACATGTAGATGGTCTTCCTTTTGGCTGGGAGGAACGAAGGACTTCCCAGGGAAGATTATTTTATGTTGATCACCGGTCACGTAAAACTCAGTGGACCCATCCTTTTAAGTAATAATATAATTATTTAGTTATAATATCTCTACTATTTATTTTTTAATTATCAGAGATGAAAATTTACATAGAATGTAAATTAGAAGTAGATATGTTAAAAAATGGTTTAAGGCGAATGGTTCTTATAACATCAATTTTTTAGACATTTCTAAACAGATATTTCTATATTATTCACTGTGACAATATCTTCCCAAACTAATTTTCCAAATGAGCCTTTCAGTTGACAGAGTTACAAACTCTAATTTTAGCAGAAATAATAATATTTCTTGTTCCAAAATTTTAATATTTTTCTTTTGCCAAAGTATGACAGAAATATAACAGTTAGCGAAAATAATCATTTATACAATAATGAATTGTTATTGGAAATGCTAAGAATGATTTTATGAAGATGGTCATCCTATCAACTAAAAGGCTTAAATATAGGTTAAGTAGAATTAAAAAAGTAATTATTTAGTAACTATGTCGATATGACAACAGTATTAGGCTGGCGAAATGGAAAAACTGTGCGTGCGCCTGCAAGTCAAACTCTTTTTAGAATAGATCTTTTATTCACATGGTATTTGTTATTCCACCCTTCAACTTTCTATGTAAAATATTATTTTTTCTAAAATCTTCAACTGTCCAAGAATATATAACACAACTTCTTTTTTTCACAGCTCTTATTTCTGGAAATGTGTTTTCAACCTGTAAAAAGTATTTTTCCTCTTATCTGCTTAAGTTAATTATCAAATCCTTTCATAGATTATATTTATCCATTTTTCACTACTAATAAAAGTGTGTTATGGTAAATTTTCTCAAATGAACAAAATTAATGGTACTTTCGAGGAAATTTTTTTAAAAATTCATCATTTAAGCCCCCGTCAGACTTTCAATGAGGATAGAACCTAGCTGAAATTAAAGAGCATTTAATTGTACATTAGCATGCCCAGTTTAATCAAAATTGCTGCTAGAGCCATTTTCGAGACAATCGAAAAAATGTTATAAATCGATTTTATAAAGTGGCACTTCTGGTTGGTCAGTTTTACCAAACAAGTTTCTATCACTTCTTAGGCGTATACCTGTTTTAAATATGTAATTTCACTTTCGTACCACGTTTCATTTTTGAGCTAGTCTAAAAAAAAGACACAAACACACTGACCATTTTGTGAGACGTTAACGGAATCTTGTCAAATAATTTGAGCCTTAAAAATTCTTCATACAGCTAGGTTCGTGGTATAGTACATACCTTAACATATCCCACTTAGTAAGAAGTAAAAAAAGTTCCATTATCTGAATTATTTAAATTTATAATTTTAACTTAAAAGGAGGCTATACCTCATTTTGGTTCTGTTATTTTTCTGTTTAAGAAGTGTTAATTTTTAATAAATAATTAATTTCATTAGTTCGGAAAATGGAACGTTTTAATTTTTCATCTTTTTTCCCAACCTTTACATTACTCATGTTATAAAATAAAAATAAAAAAAAACACTGAAATATTTGTCAGAATAGTGGCTCTACTATATCTGAAGTATAATATATGAAAAAAATATTAATTAAGTTATCTTACAATAAAATAAAATAATATATTTTTTTTTTATTGAATCATTAAAGTTGTTAAGTCAATGGGTGAGGAAGAGATAAGGTAATGTCTGGGTTGATTCATTAGTCTGTAAGGAGTAGGAGTACAGCACTATGCAAACTAAGAATGATTAAATCAGCAATAATGTTAAATATCTACTGTATAGGTACATCCAAATAACAATTGATACAAGTATAACCCCATTGTGATTCTTTTTTTATTGTATAACATGTGAGTATCAATTATATTGATATAAATTTGTTTGAATTATTGGATGTTTCTATGACATGTAAAATCCAGAAGGTTGAAATGAATGGAGTATTACAACTCTGAGTAATCCATTAGTTCTCTACAGAATCATTAATGTCACCGTAGTAGGTAAAAATCCTCTTAAATGATCAAAAACATTAAGTGTCAAAGTTGCTGAAGATATGTTTTAGTGTAGGGTTAGAGTTTTACAGAGCAGATTAAATAATATTAGTCCGAGAGAAAGGGGTTGAGAGGGATGATGAAGAATAGCAAAAGGGGAAATCTTCATTGTTATAATATAAGAGGATCAGTATTATTATTACTGTTTAAATATGTTTATGTTAAATCTGTTTTAATGGTAGACTTCTTGTTATAAAATACAATAAAATTTTGTTATAATGCTTCTATTTAACACTATTATAACACTATAACACTCTATTTTTTGTTAGTGGTTCGAACCATGGTTGGATGGTTTTCCAATGAAACTTCATTTGTTGTAACAATCTAATATATTTTTAATGTTTTGTTTTGTGAATATAAAACAGGTTGATTAAGTTTTTAGTACAATACCTGTTGGATACAACAGTTTAATTGATTCTGCGATCGTAGTTCATGGGATCTTCTGTTGTGTTTGGATAAGATGTTTCCATTGGAAATGTTTGAATTGAAATCTAATTAGTTTTAAGGATGGAGGATCAAATTTTTCCCTCACCTGCTTTCCTTTCACTTAGAAAGCTTTTAGAAAAAACCAGTTCATGAAAATCTTCAAAAAGAAAAAATTTATTTTAAGGCTGTTAGATAAATCTGATGTACAAAGGTTTTGCCATAATTAGTGTTAATGGTATTGAAAGAGCTTTAAAATGGAATAGAGGAAGAGATTGAAACTAAATTAGTCAACAGATGTTTTAAACGGGTTATATAAGATTTGCACTATTTTAGTTATTGTATGTTTTACATGCGCAAGACAAAACTTAAACCTAATTAATTTCAATTTTTTTTTACAAACGCTTTAAACCAAGAGCATCAATCATATAGATTTAAGTGCTTTTATTTATTATTTTTATTTGAATATTAAATCAATTTTCAAAATTTAGTTCAGTTGTTTTTATTATTCCTCAGTTACAGTGCTCTTTTTCTTTGGAACTTAGGCGTGTTATAGCAAGCTATTGTATTTTCAATTTTTTATAGAGGAAATTTTTATTTTTAATTTATGTTGCAATGTTCAGTTTACAATTAGCTTTTAGCTTTTTTTTTTTTTTTTTTCTTTTTTGGTGGATTTAAGGTTAATAATTCTAATTCATTAATTTATTTACTATCTCATTAATTTTTTTATTTGAAGTTTTTATATTAATCTCTAGTAGCCAGTAAGTAGTTGATTTATTAATGCTATCTACATTATTTGTTTATTGTTTTTTTTACTTGACTGTAGTTTACTGTAAAAGATTAATTTTTCCTTCTATGTTACATTGATTATATTATTTATTGAAAGTTATGATTATTTTACCTAGAAATATATATATATATTTTTTTTTCAGTCCTAGTTCAAGTCCTACTCACAATTCAAACAATGAATCTAATGTTTCTGCTAGAAGTGATGGGACTCCTACACAACCTATCGCACCTGCTAACAATAATGCTCAAAGAGAAAGGTAACTTTTTTTTAGCATTAAGTATATTTTATAGTTAAAACGACGCTAAAAATAATTTACTGTTTACTTTAATTGGCTCCTTTGATAATCTTTTTTTTTTTATTAATCAATAAGGTTCATGTTTCTTTAGAAATGATTCATTATTGTAAGGAGTAAAGCTTATCTTTTAAGATATCTAATATGTTGTCACCTCTGCCTATCATATTCCAGGTATTTTTAAAATTATTTTTATAAAATGAACAAGTGACAGTATATAAAACAGATGGCTGCTGTTTTCAATATTTATCTGTTTTTCTGATTGGCTGCTTTACTGTGTGGAATGTTGTGTATTTTGTCATTTTCAAGGCTTTCTTCTTCTTTTTTTTAATTTCAATAAATATTGTTTTGGATATTTATTTGCACAAAGATGTGGTCTCAGTTTTGGTAAACTATTAAAACAGTTTTAAAATGTATATATTAAAACAGATTTAAAGTTATCTTTATCTTTGAGGATGTTGTAGTTATCTAAGTAGAATTTTCGAACTGTTGATTACTCACATCATTACTTCTTTTAATTACAATAATTTTCATAATAAAATAAGAATTGACACGGTTTATTGATATTGTTTTTGCTTTAACTGGACTCTTGAATTTAGAACTATAGTTATTATTAAATTGATGAATGTCCATTTTTGAATCACCCATGGTTTTGTTCTTTTAGAGAAAATATTTTTTCTTGAATTTCTGTAAACTTCATAAATTGATAAATATTTTAAATCACATAAGTTTTTTTATTTCCATAATAGAGTTTTTTTCTCTTGTTTATAAGTATTCAGATTTTCTATTTAATTTAAAATTTTCTGAAACTTGACAATCCTAGGTAAAATATTAATTTTTTTGCTTTTTAATTTTCTAGGAGGACTGATTCTTGCCTACCTGGCTTACCACCAAGTCAAGCTAGGAGGAGGTCCAGTAGAACTAGGCCTAGTAACCATTCTCGCCATAATATTCAACAACCTCCAGATCTACCATCTGGATATGGTTAGTAATTTTCTCGTGACGACAACTATTTTTTACTTAAATTAATATATAAGCATAGGTTTTATTTATTATTGTTTAAATAATGCTATATTGAAGTTTGGTTAGATGTAAACCATAACCATCTTGAATAGAGGGTGTACATTTTTCTCTAATTATGGCAAATCAAGTAGTTTTATAAGTCCTTTTCTGAAAAAATGTGCACCAATAAAGGTATTAGGAATGAGGGGGATGTATAAAATCTGTTAATATCAGTTTGAAACATTGGAGAAGAGTTATTTCAAACCTTTACTACTGAAGTACTTATAGAATGGTTATATATCGTTACTAAGGTGACTGAGAGGGAAGACTTGTAGTTGCAATTACCAAGTTATCAATAATTATCTGTGCTCTCTGACGAGTTCATTTGATAAGATAATTTTTATTAAAATTGATTTGTACTTATTACATAAATCACTTAACTGACATATAAATAAATAACTATACATCATTTGTAATATGGTTTATATAGGAGAGAATTTAATAAATAAAATAAGAACATCGGCTTCCGAACCTGTTGGTCTTAATAGATCAAACATTAAGTCTCTTGGAATCTGCTTTAGAACCGTCTAATGGCCTGGCAATATGACTTATTGGAGGGAAAATGATAGTATAGATACTAAACTAAATAAATTGAAAAAACAATTGATTAAAACAAATAATATTATAATGATGTGAAGGTAGCTGACCGTAGATATATAAGAGGAGAATATGGTCGGAGGGGGGAGGGTGCGGTCAGCAGGAAAAACAAATAAACAAACAAATTATTTATTTGTGCTTATAAATAATTTGTTTGTGTTTTTTGTGCTGACCGCACCTCCCGAACAAATAATATATATGTATATATAGTTGACCGTAAAAATTTAAATATAAGAAGATGATCAGGGTTGTGGTCAAAAAAAGAACAAGTAGTTTATAACTATTTTAATGTCCGACGTTTTGCCCAATTTGCAGGGCTTCATCAGGGCTAAAAATATACAAAAAAAAACCAGAATATTACTACAATAAGGTAATTTAAGCTAGGATAAATATTATGTAAAAATATAGTGATAAGAAATTACATATAAATAAAAGGAAGGAAGACATAAAATAGTATGAATATAAAATAAACTTGAATAAACAATGATAAGAATAAAAATTAAGTAACAATGGCAAGAGTAAAAATTTTAAAATATACTGTTAAAAAAAGTACAGGAGATTTACATAAAACAAAAAAAAATTAGTTAATAGAAACATGTGAAGTAAAATTTACAAAAAGCAAAACAAAGTAAATGTGAAAGTAATAAAACATAGATGAACAAATATAAGTGAATGCAGCAATAAATAATATAAGTGATAGAGAGATAACAAACAACCTGCTGTTGAACTTATTTCACTTATCATTATCATCACCTATATTGTTAACATTCTATCACAATTTTTCACTTATTTCTATACTTTATTACTTATTTTTAATCTTTTTATGTACTTCTTATTATTAAAATAGTTATAAACTATTTGTTCTTTTTATGACCGCAACCCTGACCATCTTCTTATATTTAAATAGTATTATACTTTTCAATAATCCATTGAAAATGAAGGTCTAGCTCATGATATTAAAGATATCTATTATCATTGTTCCTGAATGTGGTATAAATAATTCTTAAAGGTCAGGAAAAGAAAGGCCTACTCTGCTAAGCCTCACCAGCTCCTAAAAACCAAAATATTTTTCAAAAACTGAATTATACAATAAGTTATGATTGAAACTCTGAAAAGTGAGAAAAGGATAGTGTACATTGTATATTTGTTTTTCTATGGTTGTAAATAACATATTATTGTTAAATGAAGTTTTTGTATAGACTGTTATATATAATTTTATTCATTTTATATTTGAGGGTGTACTAATTTTAATAATGGCCAACTCCAACAAATGGCATATGCTTATTACAGATTTGTATTGATATGTTTTAAAAACCAATTCTTTTCCAGGTTGTTTATTCTATTATTTAGGTGTGTGTAAAGTTGAGATTTATTGTATGGTAGCATTATTGAGATAATATGCAATAATAATAAAATATATATGGTTGTTGAAATTTTTAGCTGTAGTGTAGGATTTTAACTTGATGAATGCATTAAAGTTGACAGGATTTGGAATGATTAATAATATATTGTAAAATTGACTAGAAAAAAATAAAAATGAGGACATGACGAGCATGTTGGGGTGAAGAAACCAGAGTACCTGTTCAGAATAATATGAGTTCAATTCTCTCTTTGGTTAGTCAATATTTATTTTGCTGCAGCCTCAAGAAATGAATCCTGACATTCTTAGAACTGGCTTTGTAGAACTTCAATCGAAGTTTAGGAAAAAATCACATCTTTAATAAAATGATCTGTTAAAATTTTACGTTCTTCTTTTTTCATCCAAGATTGTTATAAGATAAAAATAATTATAATCACGTATAATCCTTAAAGCTATTTTTTTCCTTTGCAGAGATGAGAACTACTGAGCAAGGCCAGGTATATTTTTATCACAGTGCAACAGGTGTCAGTTCTTGGCATGATCCAAGGGTACCTAGAGATACTGAAGCAGAACGCCTGGGGCCTCTTCCTCCTGGATGGGAATCACGTCACACACCCTCTGGTCGTGTTTACTATGTTGATCATAATAACCGTACTACACAGTTCACACACCCTGCTGCCCTTTACCATTATACTAGGCAACAGCAACAAGGCAGGCCAAACCAGCAACAGCAACCTCCAAATCAACACCATCAACAGCAGAGGTAAATAAGAAAAAGAGTTTGTTAGTCAAAACTTTAAAAAAACAAACATTTTAATGGTATTCAGAATTATTTACTAAATAATGTTTTTTTATTAAGATAATTATTAATTATTATTTTATGTACAACTGTATAAAGGAACAACATTGTTTTCTGCTTTTTCATTCATGAACATATTAAAGAGTATTACGAAGACTCAACCAAGTTTTTCCAAAATTCAACTATTCTTCAATTTGATTATTTCTTTTTAGTTTAATGTACTATCTTACTATGCATCTTGGACCCAACATGACAAACAGTTTCTCATTTAAATTTAAAGCACACATGAAATTGCTTTCACCACCATAGTATTTAAAATACACTGTTGTTTTATGGAACAAAGTGTAGAGAATTGATATCAAGGTTACTATTGAAATATATTACATATAAACTATATTACAAAAAAAATAGAATTGCCATCAATCATGGAAACATTATCGACATACCATCATATAAGTTAAATTTGGTTAAGATTTTTATCAAAATGGTTTATATAAAAATAATTGCTAGCTCCATCATTAACATTGGTAAACGTAAGAATGATTTGGAAATCAATTTAATGTAATAATAGATGAAAATGGTTGTTACTTTGTTGTTTCTGCATCTTGATCTATTTTGAAATATATATAATATCATAACATTTTTTTCTCGATCTTAAGAAAAAATCAGGAATCTAATTTCTGATTAGTAATGTGGTAATTATTCATCATTTTACGGTGATATTTTGGGTATTCTGCTATCATTCTGAATTTTAAAAGTTTTTACCAATTCTCAATGGACAATTTTAGCCATATAGTTGTGTCTTAGTAAATATTCCTTCCCAGCAGGCAATTGACAACCTGATGTGATGCTCTGAATTGACTGATTCTGTTCTACATAGCCGACATGATTCCATAATGGCTTCTTCACTTTTCTGGTATCTATAGTTCCTGGTTGCCATCGCCTGGTCCTGAAAGGCAAAAATCAATCCTTCTGTTTCAAGTAATAAGATATCCCTTCTAAGCCACATTTGGGATGCATTCATATCTACTCCTTTGGACAAACTGTGGTAAAATCTTCCATGAAGTTCTTTTGATTTCCACTTATCAAGCTGGAGTTCCTGATTTACAGCTAGGGGGTTATTTTCATTCTGAAGGTTAAGGGTAGTATAGACACTATCCAATGCTGTAATAGTTAAGATAACCCTTGATGTTTAATTGGCTATAAAATAGTTCCAAAGATGTTCTTCATCTTACAAGAAGCTGGTCCTCCTCCAATATAGCCAAATAATCTCCTCTATATTTTGCATCTCCATTAACTTTTGCTTCCTCCCTCCATCTTCGAGCTGCCTCAGGTTCTCCTCCACATAATCCAGCCATCTCATTTCGGGGCAACCTCTTTTTCACTTATATATTCTACCGATCTTATTCGGTAGGCTCTTTTTTAATAATGCTTCAATGCTGGGTTCCCGAAACAGTTCCATCAACATCTCATTCCTTCTTCTCCAAATCCTATTCTCAGCAATTTCATCCCATATTCTTCTCAATACTTCTCTCTTCTAGTAGTTGAGCATCAATTCTGATTTTCTTCTCAAGGGCAATGTTTCACACCCATACATAACCATTGGCTTTACAATGGTTTGATAGATGACAACTTTAATTCTTTTAGAGAGTGCTCTAAACTTCAATACTGTTTGCTATAAAAAAACAGCCTATCTCCTGCTGCCCCTCCTGGCCTGTATTTTGCTCTCTATTTTGTTGTCGTTTGTAACTAGGCTTCTCAGGTACTTAAACAGGTTACGGAACTATAACTGTGATCTTTGAAAGTTACTGTTCACTTCCTTTTCTCTTCTTGAACTTTTCATTAACTCTGAGGCCTATTTGAGCTGTTGCTTCTTTGAATTCCTGGAATGAAATCAGTAAATTACTAATAAGTAATAGTGTAAACTATTTAGTGTATTACATGTGAACCTTTGTAAATCATTGGTTTTCTGTTCTTATTGTAATATTTTTGATTTGTTAATTAAACAGAAGTATGGAGAAAGGGGAGGTTGGAGAACCATCCGAAGGTGAGGCTTTGCCTAAGTACAGAAGAGATCTGGTTGCTAAACAAAAGATATTGAAGGGAGAATTGACTGCCTTACAGCCTCAGAGTGGGCACTGCCGGTTGGAAGTATCAAGGCATGAAATATTTGAGGTACTCATTGTATTCATTGCATTTTATTTAATTTAGAAATATTAATCATTATTTTAGTTTTATTACTGTACAATGATAAAGGGTTCTTTATCATTTGTTGCCTAAGTAATATTCATAATTACGCAGTACTAACACCCTGGTTACCTATAGTTGCAAAAGACTTTTTATAAAAAAATCTGTCTGATGAGGGAAGGATTCAACTCATTCCCTTTAAATTCAGCGATTTAAAAGATTTCAGAGAACTGTAATTTGAACAGTTCATCATTGTTGTTATTACCAGTGGACTAATTGTATTATTACTGATATAGTAGAGGTTGAACACTTCTTTACAAAGAATCTTTCTGTACTTTACATTTTTAGTTTATTGAAAAACATTTCCAAACTAAAGGAAACCTAACTATAACTAAAGGAAAACTAAATGAGTTTATAACGAAAAAAATAAACTAGTCTTAAAAATGAAAATGTCAAAGAAATAAAAAGTTTTAAATTAGAACCAAATAGGATAAAAACAAAAAATGCAAACAAAATCTTATATTTTTTTAATTTTCAGACAAAAATTATATAGCAAAAATAAAACAAATATATATATATGGAAAAGAAGAAGCAACAGTAAGGTTCTAATTATATGAACTTGAAATACTTGGATTCCAAGGAAAAATAAAAGGCTAATATTAGAATTGGAAAAGGCTCTGCTTGATATGGAATGACATATTAGATTAATTTTGATTACTAATTTTTTTAAATATTTTGATAAGCATTGGATGTATATTAAATATTAAAAATTACTTAAGGAGTCAAACTTAGTAAAGATGGGGAGAAGGGATCTAAAATAATTTAACAGGATTTTATTTTATACTTATATACAGTCTCACTATAAATAAAGTGGATACTTGAATTTACAGAAATTGCAGAGTAATCCCAAAAGATCTATATATTCTTCTAAGCTATTGCCACTTCAATTGATGCATTTTTGTTGGGGTTTTAACAGTTTTTCTATCCTCATGCCTATCCTGTTTTTTATTCCCACAATAAATGTGGAACATTATCAGATACCCTCTCTGTTCCCTAAATGAAAGAACATTTGGCCAGAAGAAGGTTTAGCTTGGATCTCAAGACGAAAAATGAAGTTCAACACTTTCTTAAGGGTGTAACAAAAAAACTAGAATGATACGATCATAGAAAAAGTCACACCATTTTCAGAAATATGTCGATCACAATTGCTGCAATTAAGTAGAAAAGTAGACAAATCTTCATATAAAAATTATTAAAAAAAAAAAGAATGTAGTATTTATAAAAAAATAGGAAACCTTACTTTTGAGGTTATTATTTATATTAGGGGCAATTTAGGAAAGTTGCATTCTATGTTTGGCTGAAATTCCTTTAAATCATTTCAATGTGCCTTTGGCAGATATGATAGCTTCTTGTCAGTCCTGTTTCTGCGTAATATTATCTTTACGATCATAATCATGTTTTCTTTAAGAATTAAAATAATCAGTTTTATTTTCTTATTTAACTATCATTAATTTTTTTTTGTATAAACAATATATATTTAAGATTCTTTACTCTGTAAATTTTAAAATAATTCATTATTATATCTCTTTGTCCAGATTGTTTTATCTTTTCTATTTATGATAAAATTTAAAAAGTTAGTTCAGAAAAAGAGAGTGGTCAATGAAGAAAACTCTAATCAGTGAAACTAATTTTTCATTGTTTGCTAATATTTTAGATTAAGTCCTTCACTTCTTCAGGGCAACAGATACAGCGGATTTTCAGTAATAAAAATTGTTTATTTGAAAATTTGTTGGTAAATCTTATAACTACTTATTCTATAATAGTATAATATTAATGCAATAATGTTCATAACATCTAAATACGGTTACTGGTAAATATTAATTTGTTCTTCTTTTATTTCATTTTCTACTGATAATTAATCCTTGGCTGTCATTAGATTAATGTTAAAATTTCTCCATTGAAAGTCAGGTACATGCATATAAATACATTTCCATTACTATTTTATTTAAATTATTAATAACACATGTCCACAAAATAGTAGCAAGAACTTGATAATGGACAAAAGAGCCCAAAAGTTTATTCGGATGACATAATTAAAAAGGGTATTAATTCCTGAAAACATTAAAGAATAAAGTTTTAACAAAAACCCTTTAGAACTTATGTTGTAGAATTAGAGCTGAATATTTATTATTTAAATCAATTTTTTGATTTTAACAATAAGAAAGATTGACATCTGTTTGCTGACATTTAGGCTTTAATTATTATTTTGTTGTTGCAGGAGTCTTACAGGCTAGTTATGAAAATGAGATCAAAAGACCTAAGGAAGAGGTTGATGGTAAAATTCAGAGGCGAAGAAGGCTTAGACTACGGTGGTGTTGCCAGGGAATGGTTGTATCTTTTATCTCATGAGATGCTGAATCCACAATACGGTCTTTTCCAGTATTCAACTGAGAGCAACTATACATTACAGATCAACCCTGACTCAGGAGTCAATCCAGTATGATTTTAATTAGTTTATTAAAAACTACCAAATTAAAATTTATTATTCAATCTATTTTGCTCACAAAATCATTTTGATTCTATTTAGGAGCATCTATCCTACTTCCACTTTGTAGGAAGGATTATTGGTATAGCTGTATTTCATGGTCACTACATCGATGGAGGGTTTACAACACCATTTTATAAAATGTTGTTGAACAAGCCCATCACCTTGGATGATATAGAAAGTGTTGATCCTGAGCTTCACAGAAGTTTGAAATGGATACTGTAATATTCCTATTATTATTATTTTTTTTTATGGTTCATGTCATATATTTTAGCCACTATTTTTCTTAACATTAATCAATTTTTTTTTATATCTATATAGCGAAAATGACATTTCACCTGTTATTGATACTACTTTTGCTGTGGAATGCAATAGTTTTGGAGTTTTAAAAGTGCATGAATTAAAAACAGGTGGTAAAGACCTCCCTTTAACTGAAGAAAATAAGAAAGAATATGTCAAGTATGATTATAACTTTTTATTTTATGTATATTACTTTTGAATGTTTGATTAAAATTACTTCTGTAACAATTGTTTGTGTTTAGAGTATATCATCTAAATGATATTCATTAAAATCTTTATCATTTTAAAATTTTTAAATGTTTATCATTATAAAACATTAAAACTTTCCAGATTTTCTCTTATGTGTAAATAGAGCTCAGGCAGCTCTAGTGTCTAAAGAGGAATATAGAGTTTTTTTGATGCAGCTCTAGGTTAGAGCTGCCTGAGTTCTATTCACACAAAGGAGGAAATCTGATAATATTTTCTCTGACAGTGGTGGAACCAGAGAGATCTGGCAGATATCTCTGTTATTTTCTTTTGCATCTGTTCACATCTGATAATTTTTATGTACTTTTCTCTCCAGGGCCCTGTTTCATAATGAAACCTAATAGTGTTAGTTCATAGTACAAGTGTAGAAACTAGTGGGGCAATAATACTAATACTTATTTTTTTCATGATAGGGATGACTATTAGTGATATTACAGGAATTAAAAAATACAAGTTAACATTGTACAAGTCTGTGTGATTGAATTGAGATAAATCTACAAGACTAATAGTATTAGTTTGTACTTTATTATCAAACAGGGCCCAGATTGTAAATTATATAAAATTTAAAAATGTGTAGTTACTTCATTAAATGGCTGGAACAGTCAGAACAGCTAGGCCAGTTTTGGTTTATTTATTGTTGGAAGAGAAGACAAAAAAAAGGTTAACAGTCATGTGGGCTAAATATTTTTTAAGAAATAAGCAGTGTTTATAATCCATTTATTAACAGTTTTATTCTCTCACTGGAATCTCCATTTGCTATGAATTTCAAACTAAAATTGATCTGGTATTGTATTTGTATTTATTCTCTGGCCGAAATCTCTATTTGCTACGAATTTCAAACTAAAATTTATCTAGTAATACATTCAACCAGAGTAACATAGAAGATTAACTTGGTAGATAAAACTTGAATAATACTGATTTGTTTCTTTCTAATGTCAGAGCTCAGTAAAAAAAAATGTAAAAAAAAGGTTTTAAACTTTAAAGTGATATTTTATAAGATGTGATTATAAAGTTTTCTTGTAAATAAATATTTCATAATGTTAGATGACAAGAATGATGGAGTGTTTAATACCACAGACAATAGAGACTTTTTTTTACTTTGCAGGTTATATGTGAACTATAGGTTCATGAGAGGGATTGAACAACAGTTTCTTGCATTGCAAAAAGGCTTTACAGAGTTGATTCCCACGCATCTCTTACGACCTTTTGATGAAAATGAGCTGGAATTGATTATTGGAGGCTTAGGATCAATAGATATTGTTGATTGGAAGGCTAACACAAGATTAAAAGTATGTTGGTTTGTGCATGAATCTTTTAAAAAAATAGTTTATAATTATTATAAGCTTAATTTATTTACCCCAGGTACAATGTCTATATTCCCATAAATGAAAATTTAATTTATTTGTTTTTGTGCTTTGAAACAGCTTCTATCAACACAACAAATACTTATTTAGAGAAAGTTATCTGACCATAATTTGCAATCTGTATTGGAGTATTATGTATATATGCAATAATTATTATTAGGAAACTTGACAGAACGATTCTCTTGACTGGGATCTGTATTTTAATTTTTTAATGAATTAAAATAATTTCTAATTATTTTTACAGAATGAAAATAAAAATCATTATTATTTAAGGTTAATTATTCATGTGTTTAGAAATAAAATTATTGATTTTAAATTCCATTAAAGCTGTATTTAGTATTTAAGATTTAATATCATCATGGATAGGATAGGTGGCAACTTATTCTCAACAGAGCAAGATTCTCTTTATTCTGTAGATCTGTTATAAAAAAAGTTTATGAAACCATTGTAGTTCCAGTTGTAGCTAAAGTGAGCTTTTGTTCTGTATCTTTTGTTGATCAGGGATTGGGAGTAACCACTTTTTTGAGATTTTCTGCTTCAACTCTATTCCAGCATCAATGTATCTTTAGAATACATTAATTAATAATCCACTCCATGCTCCAGAATTACATAAATCTTTTCTTTGATATATTATTACAATATATATATTGATTTATAAGAGTTCAAATAATCAAAGAAAGGGAGGAAAATATTCATATTAAAAAGGGTTTGATTAAAAGTTCGTAATTAGGTATACAATATGATTTTTGTTTTAAAATGTAATTAACATATTGTAAAAATAAATATACAAAGCATATTTGTATAATAAAATACTACAGTTAAATGGTCCTCTAGTTGAGTAAATTTTTTATGGTGAAAAGGGCTGAAAAGAAATTATCACTTGAATCCATCCTGAGGCCATTCGATAAAGAGAGATGACTTTTCCTTGATTTGTCCTTTGTTATCTGACTGGCCAAAAGCTCTACATTGGTTTGGGAACCATGAGTACCAATATAATCGTAAACATGAATGAAAACCCTGAAGTTTTACACATAAGTTAGGTTGGGTCTACCTTGGGTATAATGGAATAGAATTTGATGATTATCATGGATTTGAAAACTATCCTGTGTTTACTGTGAATTTAACAAATCCACGCTTATTCAAATAATTTTAAAGGTATATAGAGAGCATTTATTTTTTTTTTTTTTAGAAATTATTTCAATTTCACAGAATTTAACATAGTACAAAAGTTGGCTGCAAGCTAAATCATCTCATTCATTGTGTTAAAGCCATCTCAAAATTGACCATGTCTTTCTGAAGGAAAGCTTTACAAAAAAAACAAAAAAAAAACACGCTGGCTCGGATTATAAACATTTATTTTGCTAAGTTGAAAAACAAAATAAAATCTTAAGAAATAAAATTAAGAACAAACAAAATTTACAAAATTAATAAACATAAAATAATTACTAATGGACGAACACTGATGGGTCAGAGGCGATAGGTCCTGAAAGGTCCACTCAAAAAGTTCAGAGTGACGGTGCTTTACTTTTTAAAGTCCTGCTGTTCACACGTTGATGGGCCCAAACGTCTATATGGTGCTCCAACAATTCCCGCAGAAGGGGTCTAGTGACAATTTGTGACTACACAAAGGTGGCTGGGTGACTGACATTAGGCTGTATATTATTGTATTGAGGCAAAATAATCCCTATGCTGTAATTCCAGCATGTACACATTACAACACTAGTATAAATAAATCTTCCTCTTTTAAAACAGAAACAAACTTCCAACAAAATAAAAAATTGAAATACTACGACTATTAACAAAATATATTTACAAATTAATTATTACATGTTGCATAAACACATTGTGTGAACAATTAACTAGTGTATGGGAGTCCGGTCTTTGAATCAGAAAGTGCTGACAAAAATTATATCGTTACAACAGAAATAACCAAGGAGAACTATAACATATTGATTTTTTTCAATATGAGTGTTTTTCACGGGATTGAAAAAAAATGTTAAATTATCGAGAATTCACTGAACATGTCAAACAATTTTTTTCATTTACAACTAATTTAATTATTACAAAATTTATGATACAACCAAAAATGTTTAGTTTGATTTTAATAGTTAAAATGTCTGACAGCAAATCACCCTTCAATTTATAGTTTGATTTTAATAAACATAATGGCTGGGAGCAAATTGTCCTTCAATTCATAGTTTGATTTTAATAAATAAAATGGTTGACAGTAAATCACCCTTCACTGAAATTCTAACTGTCTCTTAGTAATAATCTTAATTTGGAAAATTGACAGTCACTTGCTCGAGAAATTGGTATGCCATGCCTCATGTGATTCTGTATGCTTTCTGATGACCTCTTAAGCTTATTGTTGAAAATTATGTCACTGGCCATCAATGAATAGCTTGTAGTTCTTCTAATAAAGAAACTCTGTAATTCAAACGACTTTATTTTATTTTCAGAATTACTTGAATGAGTTATTATTTGTGGTTATGCCCATTATATAATAAATATTCGTTCTTTAATAAATGCATTTTCATGGGATAATTTTTTAATATTTATCTGTAACCAGAACACTTGGCCAAATATTAATAATGTAATGTTATTCGGTTAATAATAACTTTTTTATTAAAATATATATTGATATTAGATACCATATGCTTACTGTTATTGGTTTTCAGCATTGCACTCCTAGCACCCCTGTTGTTGTATGGTTCTGGCAGATAGTGGAAAATTTCAGTGAAGAGATGAGGGCACGTCTGTTGCAATTTGTTACTGGCAGTTCAAGGGTACCTTTACAAGGATTCAAATCTCTTCAAGGTATTTTAATTTTATAGTTTAGTTTAATGTTTTAATTAACAACAAGGAAAAACAGATGAACCATATTATTTAAATCCTATTGAAGATTTCATAAAGCACTGTTTATATTATTAATATTTATTTTATTATATTTGTTCTACTAGTAAAATTATTAGTATCTTGGCTTAAAGTTAATATTATTATAGTACTAGTTGTTTGATTAAAATTTTCAATTATTTCTAAGATGATCAAGAATTTTAAATTAGTTTCACCAGATCTCTCTTAGCTTCACTTGTATGCATATTGTTTGTGTGTTTAAACATAATAGTTTAAGTATCTGCTTAACATTATTTTTAATTCTTGTATATGTGTAACGTGTCAAACCCATTTATGACTGGTTGAGGTTCATTTAATTGTATTCAGTTTTTAAATAGTGTCCTTCCTTTTTCTATTTGAAATGATTTAATTTTTCTTTAAGATCAAAAGAATACGTGAGATAAAAAATGTTTGCTGCCCTATTAGAATGGGCCATAATGGAAACTAGTTAATTTTATTCTGGATAATAAATTTGATGGAATCAAGTTATTTATTTCATTGTTGCATGTCATATGTGCTGAATAGTAAAGGAAGTAGAATTCATAAAGTTATTATAGACATTGTTCTCAATACTATTAGTAAAATTAATAAAATTCAATGAGAGATAGGAGTAAAAAATTGAATGAACTTCATTCTTTGGCCTTATACAACTTTTTTATTTTCATGGAAAAAAATGAGGAGAATATAAGATATCAAATAATTAAAATGGACTGGAAAAGCGACAGATTTCTGGAATGTTCAAAATATATAAATAAATGAAGTAATATCAAGAGTTTTTTCCTTGAAAATAAATAAATGATAAAATTTAATAAACTTTTAGTCTAAATAAATTATCATAAGGAATAGTGTGAAGGAGATTTATTTTATAAACTATCTTACAGCTAACCTACTGAAACTGTTATGTGTAGTTTTTACTCCAAATAGCAATTTGAGAAATAATTATTATTGCTTATTAATTACATTTAACATCCACATCTTATAGGTTCGACTGGCGCTTCCGGCCCAAGATTGTTCACAATTCATGTAACAGATGGTCCTCAAGAAAATCTACCTAAAGCGCATACTTGTTTTAATAGGATTGATTTGCCACCTTATGAGTCAAAAGAAAAACTTTACGAGAAGCTCTGTCAAGCTGTTGAAGAAACTTGTGGTTTTGCTGTAGAGTAATGGTTTGTCTTATAAAAAAATATTTACTTTACTTTCAGATAGTATAAAGTCTTAGTTTCGTGAGTGAGAATGAGGTTGCCAGACCTTTATTGATAGTTATTTTTATATGTTTACTGCTGCTATATCCAATCAAAGTTATAAGAATGGTAGTAGAGTAATAAATAAATAAATAAATGACTGACTATTGGAAATATAATTAACATTCTTGACCTGCTTTCGTAGTAGTTAGGTGATTGTTGTAATTACTGTTATGTTATCAGTAAAACTGCTTATTATTGCACTGTTATTTTATTGGATAATTTTTTTTTCAATTATCCAAGTTTAGAATAAATTGCTATTTAATAGTAGATACCATTAGAATTGTTGATTTGATAAAACAGATCTTACTTTATATCTGTTATTTACTTTTCTTTTATGTATACTATTATTGTTATTTATTAATGCTTTCAGATGTTATTGTTTGTGTTTGTCTGGTAACCTTTACGTTTTTGATGAATGTAAAATCAATTGTGATAATTAATTCTAAATAATTTAAAATTCTAAATAAGACAATACAATTAATTTAAGTAAATTGTTTGTTTAAAAAACAAATATAAGTAGAATTATATATTTTTATATTAAAGCAAAATAACCAGCACCTAGTTATTGCGTAATGTAAGAATCTCTTTTGTGTTGGTACTGTTTGAATTTATAAAACATGTTGAATATTTAATGTGATAAAATAGTGTTTTTCTTTCTTACGATTTAAAATAATTTGCTATACAAAATTGATTCAATTTTGAAAGAATAATTAATAAGAAATATGTTAAACATGTTCATTATATAAATCATAGAACTGATTTAAAATAATTGATATTGATATGCAATAGTTGTTTATTTTTTTTAAGTGGTATTTGCCTTTTTGTTTTATTATATTTTAGCACTGCACTAAGATTTCTTTTCCTTTTTTTTTTTTGTTAGCACTAAAATTTTTAAAATTATTTATATAATATTTTTTATTACTTTTTTAATATGGTTTTAATTTATGCGATGTTAGGCCTTTGTGCCACATTTATATTTTGTAGATATGTCATGTAAATACGTATAAATATATTTATATAAATAAATAGATTGTTAATATTTTTATGTCATTTATTAAAGATATATTCTTTCAAGCATTTATGTACTTGATGAATTGTATATATTTATATAATGAAGTTTCTATTGAACTGCTTAAAAATGGTTGGATTGTATCATGACTTAATCAATACTCAATGTATTGCATCTTGTGTTCATTACAACATATGGAACTATTGAAATACCAGTCTTTCAGTGGTCAATTGTGGCATTATGTTATAGTATTCCAAAAGAAATATAATAATTGCTGAAATAGAAAATTTCAATTTTATTATTTATAATCCAGTTTATGCTGAAGATTTACAATAAAATTGAAAAATAAAGGTTTTATACACAGATTTTTGTTTGATGTTTTATTTATGTTTATGTTATCTTTCCAATTCCCAATAATGTATACTCCTGCCATAAGTTAGATTATTAACTCCTACAGAACGTTGTCTCAGAATTGAAATAATATAGTTTTCTTAATAGACAAATAATGATATTAATATAATAAGAATTAGTGATTATTTAGATTAATCTTGCTTTTCACATCCAGATTTTATGGAGATATGAAATAATTACATAATTTTTGTATATACATGGTTTGTTCACAAAGTTTCAAGACTGGTCTCAGAATCTTTGATCTCTGGGTGGACTTAATTCTTCTAACGCCAAAGCACTCCAACGTAAAACTGACCTGTGAGAGTCTGTCGGCAGGAACAAACTGTGAATGACTCCTTTGGTGTTGAACTCAAGAAAAAAAGTCTTGAAGTTTTGGATGTAGTCCCTGACATTTTGGCCAAGGAATTTAGTATGACCAAACTACTGAAACCATCCCTCCACCATGACCTGACAGGAAAGTGATTCAACCTGGTTTCAGTGGCAGCTGTGGATGGGATTCAAAATGATTAAATTGTTAAACTTCTTCTAAGCTGGTTCTTCTATCTAATGAGTTGCTGATAAGAAAAAGTCTTTTACCACAATGACTCATTGTGTACGTTCCATAGGAATATGCGGGTGTTTAGATATGAATGTAATGTATGGCTCTAGATTTATTTTTAATGTTTAATTAAGTAATTAAATTATAAATTATCTTGGGAGTTGCGTATACGGGTCTTATTTTGGTTCCTTTAGATCGCAAGGTAATGGAGCTAGTTACCGTTGTGTATTCCAGTATGTAGCATATGTCGTGATTCAGCAAGAAATAATAATACGTACTAATAGCCACTAATACCTTAACAAAAAAGATTTCACTGCCCAACCAGTATCATGATTACTCTTCTAATGGGTTCGGTGCGTACTGAATCAACCCAAAATGTTATTTTATATGGAAATTCTAACTGAAGACAGGCCTTGCTCAGCTTTGGATATTGTTTCAAGCAAGAAGAAAGGAAGACCGAGATCACAAAAAAATTTGTTTTACAGGGCTCCATTACCTTTGTTGTTATATTGTTACCTTTGCAAAGTCCCAAGACCTTCCTGTAACAGTAATGACAAACCAAGATATGTGTGAGATACTTCCCTCCCTACCACATATCCACCAGGGCTATTTTGAAAAATCTATTGACACCTCATGTCTGGATGGTCTGGACCACTGACTGAAAATGAAGTGAATGAGGTTGATAAGTGAAAAACTAGTAACTGATTTGTGTTTTCAAGTAATATCAGGATATTGCTATTTAAAAAATGAAAATAAAATAAAAACAATATGTAAGTAAAAGCACTGTTTTATCTAATCTTAACATTTTTTGTGTTGATGTACACAACTCTTTCTACTCCAAAATATTTACAATTACAATACTTGTTAGAAAAAGTAGTGTATATCAAATGAGCCCCTAAAAACATCCATTAATAGACAATATATATTTTAATGATACCAAAAAAAAAAATAATTTAAATTTCCTATAATAAAAAAAGTTGTTACTAAATACATTGTAGATTTTACATTCATTTTTATTTATTTATTTCCTCCCTGCCTGAAAACCTGGAAAACATGTGGCAAAATTAGCATATCATGGATAGTTAAATATTACAAGTGGTTAGCTAATGTTCCCTCTAAACCTGGTTTCAATTCTTCAACATATTGACCTTTGTCTTCAACTGCCCTTCTTCAGTCTTCTCACAGGACTAACTTCTGATTTTTCTACAATACTGAAAGACCTTGTTTCTTAAAATTACATTTTATTGACTTTCTATATCTGAATTTACATGATTATTCAATTTGATTATTGAAACAAATAATCATTTTACCATAGTTTATTATTTTCTATAATGTATTTGACGAACAAGAAAAAAAAATGTAATCTCCCCTTAAAATTTAAGGTTCAAGATGTCAAGATACGTCTTTCCAAGAATCGAATAAAAAGAAAAGAAAAAAAAGTTCTTCCATCATCCAATACTTTTCTCTGAAACTACTAGACAGATTTTAATTTGGCACTAAAGTCAAAGGGAACCCCACAATGATCCTCGGAACTCGTCATTACTATCCACCGTTTCGTTTTAAAATAGTGGCCCAATAAATAGTTTTCAAGCCCACCATAGACATTTATGAAGATATTTGGATACACATTTATGAGGCAAAATATAAAGTATTTCGGAATCACTATTTATAAACTCTAAATAGAAAAATAAATAAATATCTTTTGAAAGGGTGGATCCATTTCGTTGCCTCTATTTGTTATAGCCATTGTGTTTCAAACAAAACATTTACTCATTTTATTCGGATTCATAATTTCAATAACAAATTTATAAACTACTTCATTGGAACTGTTATCAATAGTAACATCTATCCAATTACTCTAAAACACCGAGATATCATCTCGTGATGAATTATTGCATTGCATGGGCAAAGATAACTATTTGTCACGTATATTTAACCTACTCAGTAGTCGGTTTATTCAGTGGCTATTCTGAGTAATCTAACGCAATAATTTTAACTTCATCTGGGAGCGAAAATTGATCTAAATGACCGTAAATTGGTCTTGAAAAAAGTGGGAGTGGTCAGGTTTCATTGACGTAGGTTTGGCATTAAGTGTACGTCCACGATGTCAGTAGTTAGATGTTTTCATGAGATTGTACTTGTTGCTTCCTGGTAATGTTTGAATCATATTGATATTAACGTCAGTGTAATGGCTTTTGTACCTGGATCAGCATCACAGCCAACCGCTGAAGTTGAGCTTTCAATTTCTTGCAGGTAATTAGGAATTTATCTTTATCTAGTAATCATGTTATCATTGACCCCCAAATTAATTTGAATCTGATATTATTGATAATATTTACATCTTTTTTCTTGAGAATAAAAATTGTGGTTAGATCCTAAACTTCTGCAGTGTTTATGTACCAATTTATTGTTGTAGGTCCTTGGTTGGCATGGATCTTCTGTCCAAGTCAGACCCGATGTGTGTTACATATATTCGCCCGTTTGGGGAAAGTCGTTGGGTAGAATACCATCGAACTGAGCGGATCTCAAACTGTCATGATCCACATTTTGTTTCTAAGATACATATGGTTTATAGATTTGAAGAGCAACAGCCATTGCAGTTTGAGATGTATGATTGTGATTCAGCAAGTTCTAATTTGGCAGATCATGATTTCCTCGGGTTTGCTACATGCACTTTAGCTCAAATTATCAATGGAGGAAAGGTACCCTACGTTGTAAGATATTTCATTTCAAGTAGTTGGTACGTATGGATTTTTAACGTATTAAATGGAACAGTTTTATTTTTTTATTTATTATTTTCAAGCTTGAAATGTTGCTGCAGCCTAAAGAAAAGGGTCAATCTTTTCTCAATTCCAACTCCAACTTAGGTTATATACAAATAATGGCTGAAGAATTACAGACCAATAAAGATGAAGTAACTTTAAAGTTCAGTGGCCATAAGTTGGACCGAAAAGACTGGTTCGGTAAATCAGATCCATTTTTAGAGCTGCACAAGTCTACAGAATCTGGAATGTACTCATTAATTCATAAGACAGAGGTTCTTTTAAATTTTATTTCATTATTATTTGAAGTTATTAATGTATAAATACTACAATATTTTATTTGATGGTTTAGGTAATCAAATTCAATTTAAATCCTAGATGGAATCAGTTTACTCTGCCTGTAAGATCGCTATGTAATGGGGATTATGAAAGAAGTATTAAAGTTGTTTGCTATGACTGGAATAGAAGCGGCAACCACAGTTTAATTGGTGAGTTCTACACTAACCTAAATTCATTGTTAGATGAAACATCATCGAGGCGTTTTACGTTAACCAATCCTGAAATACAGGTAAGCTCAATTTATTATTTCCTTTTTTTTTAAGGAAGTTTTTATATCTATATACGTTTTTATTGATCCATCAAACTGCTGCATGATTAAAACTAGATTAAATGTAACTAGTCAAGTCATGTACACTCTTCCAAAAGCATAATCATAAATTTTATTTCTCCTACCTGTAAATGATTATTCTTTACTCATCAATAATTTTCTCAAGTTATTATTAACTAATATGTACGAAATATCGAATTTTCATTACAACTTTCTACTAAACCTATTGAAGGTAAACAAATATTTTATGTGATATGGAAATTTTTTTATATTTACTATCAATGCCTGTTATCTTGAATTCCCTCACTGCTCTTTAAAAAACATATATTTGTTAATTGTCATGACTAGTATTTCAAAAAAATTTAAGTTTATCATAAATGTCAATTAAATTTAATATTTTATTTTTTAACTTTTCTTTTATTTTAAATAGATTTGTTAGTGCTATAAAATTTTATTCATATAATTTACTATAGCTTATCATCATTTTATTAATTACTAGCTGACCCAGCAATGCTTTGCTGTTGCTATATTTGAGGGTGAATATAGATTTAATGAATCCAATTGATAGTTTGTTATAAATTTATGTATTTAGTAAAATTAAACATACACATAAACGTTATTATTATTGTTTGATGACATAAACTGATCCAATATATTCGATGACATTCGTTCTTAGCATCTCATGAAAGAAACGTTGAAATAAATGGCATATCGGTTGGTAACAGTGGTATAAGCTGTAAATTTGAGGCTTATATATAATGAATATAATCGATAGTTTCTTAAAGTTCATTATATTTTTTAGTTAAAATTAAACATTTTGAAATACTTTATTATTATGTTTTGGTAACATAAATTAACTAATACGTGCTATAAAGTTGCAATCATATATTTTTTTAAAAATATAAATAGCTTCAACATTACTCAACGAATCTACACCATACTTTGCAGTGGTTTTAGTAATGATAATAATAATAATAAGTAACATTAAGATTAAGTAACATATACAGTTTTGAAACAAAACCTCTTACTGTGCTTCAATATTAGTACAATATCCAAACAACTGAGACTGACTGGGAAATTGGTAAAATATTTTTTGAGAGTTAAAAAAAGTACACTAATTTATTTTATTATATTAAACTCTCAATTGTATGATATACTATACTGTATAATATGTAATATTTAGCCAATAAAATTAAAATATCCGATTTTTACCCGTGACGTCATGTTTTTGTCACCTGTGTTTACCACAGATTATGTATGCAATCAGGTGAAACATGAGTGTTTTGCAGGTTTTTTATTTCACACAATTACTGAATGAGGACTCTAGAAAGTTATTTTATGTCACCATATTTTCTACAAAAGATTTAGACAGCATGAAATAATACAAAAAAAAAAAAAAAAAAAAAAGAACACACCAATTGGAATCCATTTACAACGCCAACGCAAAGGTATTTACATTTTGGAAGTGGGTAAATCTATTTACTTGAGGAGAAAAACAAATTACAGTTACACCTTAACTAAATAATATTTACAAGTGACTTATTTACAAATTAAAATTTAGTATTATTTTTAAAATAGTTATTACCAAGGCATTATTTACAATTTATAAGGAATAATTTACATGTTTAGTTTAGGAGTAATTGTGAAATTTCTGGAAGCAGCTGTTGATAGGCTGCTTCCTAGAATTTCATAATTACCTTGGTTTCCCTCAATATCGCAGGCATATTATCTGTATGTCCTTTCCTTTCTAATATTTCTCATAACAATTCGGGTAACACTTCCTGCCACGATTCATTTTTGGGACTGCCAAAAAATAAATATTAACTGTTCCAGGTGGGAATCGAACCCACAACAATCCAATCCAAGCACTCTGGGACCCTACCCTCCAAACTGTGTATTTATTATAATTTATAATTGCCTCAGGCCGTTTTCTGTCCTTTCCTTTTATCTGTATCAATTCCATTTAGCCATCAAATTCAGATGAAAATACTGTAACATCTCATTTGGCATACCACTTGAAAACTGATTCTCCGCTATCAGTGAACATTTCTTTAATTCCCCAGGATTTAACTTTGCTTCTATAACCTTACTCGAATTACCTTTTATTTTATGTCCCAAACTGATGTCATCCTTGAGAAGTTCATGGGCTAAGGGGGCACTTTTGTTAAAATTGATGGCATATATGGAATGATTGACTTGTAATATGGTGTCCATCAAATGCCTAACAACTTTTGCAGACAGACCTTACCACTACCTTAGCCTTTTAAGAGTAGGCTCTAGGGCAGAAATTCGGGAATGTGGGACTGGGACCAGTAAAGGATTGGACCCAGAAGGCTTGATGACTTTGTTGGGTAGACCTGATGGATCTGGAACCATTGGGCTCACTGGGGAATCCAATATATATAGTATATAGTTCCTGTATTACCAGATTTTACTCCTTCTTCCTCACTGTTGGAAGAGTCACTCATCATTTCCTGATGATTATGAAGGTCAGATCAGGATCAAAATCTTCAGAAAAGTGAACCAATTTCTCTTCAAAACTTGTAGTATGAACAATTTCTTCCGGCGCCCATGCTCGATGACATCTGCTTTTGTCAAGGTTTCGATGGTTGCTTTGACATCCAAATAGAAATATAATATATAGTTTATTATTTAACGAAATATGAGTAGTATTTAAGTTTGAATTGAAGGCAGACAGAAATACATCAAGTCAAGAAAACCGTAAACTCTCTGTAAAACATATTCACCCTCCCCATCGACAAAGAGAAAGTATTTTTAGGCTTATAAAATGTTTTAGATTTCCCTATTTTATTTTATCAGAAAATTATTTATAAAAATAAGAGAAATTATTTTGCAAAAGCTAAATTTTAATAATTAGATAAGGAATGAAATTTTAATTATTTGTTTTGGAGATAGTAATCTGAGGATTTCGTTTTCACCTAATTTGTATTCTCTTTATGTAATATAATAAATTTGATATACAAAATTCTGCCTAGCTAAAACTTTGATTTTTTTTTTTTTGTCTGATACTCCCAACACTTCATAGTACCAATGTGTTGTCAACCATGATCAAAGTATTAAAAGTTGATTATTAGTAACATTTTTTTTTTGTGAGTAACTTTTTAATAAAGGACATTTATTAATGGAAAGAAATGTTTTGTTAAAAAGGCGTTATAATATATAAAACCTATTTACAGTTGAAAAAAAGGCAGTCTGGTTAAGCAGTCTAAAGACATGAGTGATTTTTTCCTCTTGAAGGAATTAATGCAATGTATATAGTCTTAGCCTACTCAGAACAACCAAATTACTCACTAAAACAAACATATTACTTATAATCAGTTGTTATTACTTTACTGTATGTATTGCAAGTTTATAAAATTTGCTTATCTTATATCCTCTCATTGTTGATTTCCTATTTTATTATCATTTAGTTTTAAATCTTAGTTCATATTTCATACCCAATTAGTTATTTTCTTTTGTGTGTCAAATTGAATTTCTACATGCTGTAATATTTAAAAATTTATTTTTATTATTTTTCTTTTGTTACTTATTACTATTACACTTATCACTTCAAGTGTTATCAACTTATTAAATTTATAATATTTTTTGTTTCAGGCTAAGAAAAAAGGTTCCTACAAAAGTTCTGGAGAAATAATTGTTGAAATGTGTGTAGTTAAACGTCTATACTCTTTCTTAGATTATATAAAAGGTGGAACTCAAATATTTTGTACTTTTGCCATTGATTTCACTGGTATGTATTTATTAATTTGTTTGTATGTTCATTTAAATATGCTTAGTAGCATTTATTGGTTAGTTGTAAATCATTGTTTTTTTTTACAATTTATATTATTCAATCTTAATGAAAATATAATTTTTACCAATGTTGTTTTGTTTTTTAATGTAAGTATCTGGGAAGAAAAGCAAGTTTAATCAATAATTCTTTTCAAAAACATAATTTCTACATGAGTATCAAAATATGCAGCCTATTTTTTAACATTAGATTTTTTTTTTGTTGATAATTTTTAAACCCAGTGGGTGTTAATACTAAAAATTTTGACTCATTAATTTTAAGGTTTATTTTGTTATTTATTGGTATCATCTTCAAAATATGCATATCGGAATTCAAATTATGGTTAGCATTAGACAGCCTTAATGTTATAAACATAGAGATAAGTAAACTAAACATATTTAATGCGATCATTTTTCAGGTTTTTAGCTCAAATTATTTCTAATCATTCAAAAAATCTAACAGAATAATTTAAGGTATCAAAATTTATAATTTGTTGTTAGATAAAAAAAATCATATATGGCTTCATATGAACTTGTTATGATACACATCTAAACTTATTACTAGGGATAGAATTTTTATGTTTTCACATATTTTTACCTGATCATGAAATCTGCGATTCCTTACTAACTAAAGATGTTTCAAGACATTTCTTGCCAAAAAATGCCATTTTTATTTCACATATTTTTAAATATTTGGCCTTTTTCTACATATTTTCATATATTTTGATGTAAATCACATATTTTCTGAAATATTTGTTATTTTTAACATATTTTTAGGTATTTTGTCCTGAATCACATATTTCCTTAAATTATTTGTTCAATTGTAAATAAAATTTTTGCAGCAACTATGTAAAATTCAAGAGAACGCAGGAAACTCAACGGTGAAATTTATCATAAATAGTGGGCAAAAATTCTATATCTTCATCTTTGAACACAAATTAAAAGCAGTGGCAATAATAAATTTTCACACAGAATTACATCGAGAATTTCTCGGAATCAATTAAAAAGAGCAAGGGTCTTATTCCTGTGGTATTTTCCTAGAATTTGTTTGTTTACCCCTCAATCCATTTCTCTGTTTCCCCCCTTCCCATGGTCCCTTCTCATCTTAGTCAGCATTTAGACCTTTTCGAGTTAAATATTTTTGATTGTGTTTTAACATTACTTTAGCATGCTTAAAATTAAGTCAAAGTCAAAGGATTGCGCTTCCAAGTACAAAAGTGAGTTTCCCAATGAAACTTTTACGAGTAGAGGAGTTTTATTTTGTGTGTGTTGTGACAAAGCTGTGTCAATATTGCAACGCTTTCAGGTCTTACAACATATAAAAACTACTAAGCATCAGAAGAATCATGAGAAAAGTATTTCGAGAAAGCAGACTTTCATTCCATCAGTTCTTTCCACCTCAAATTCCACAGGTACCAATACTATGTATTTAGATTTGTGCTGAGCATTTGTCAGGGCAGACATTCCTATCTACAAAATTAGCAATCCGGATTTAAAAACCTTTCTTGAGAAATACACATGCCGAGTAATGCCCAATGAAAGCACTTTAAGAAAAAATTATTTGAAAATTATATACGAGGAGACTTCAACGGAAATTCGAAAAGCAATTTCAGATGGGCCTGGAATTTGGAAAATGGATTTCTGTGGACGAGACTACGGATATCAAAGGGTGTTATATTGCAAACATAATCGTTGGCAGACTAAGTGTTGACCTTCAAAATCCTGTTTGCTAAATTGTGAAATCCTCGAAAAATGTAACCATGAAACGATTGCAAGATTTGTCAACCAATCTATGACTGTTCTTTGGTCTAAAGGCATCACTCATGGTGAAGTTTTGTTGTTTTTGTCAGACGCAGCACCTTACATGAATAAAGTTGGTAATGCCCTTAAAGCTTTTTATCCATAGGTAGTTCATTTGACTTGTCTGGCACACGCATTTCATCGCGTTGCTGAAACAGTGCGTGGTCAATTTCCAAATGTAGACAAGCTTGTGTCCACAGTAAAAAAAAAAAATTTTTTTTTAGGCTTCCAGTCGTATTAATATTTTAAAAGAAACACCCCTGACTTAGCTTTAACACCAGAACCCATGATAACACGATGGGGCACCTGGCTTGATGCAGCCCAATATTATTGTTTCAATTTTCAAAAAATTAAAAACTTAATGTTGACGCCACTGGAGTAGAGAAAGCGAACAACTTGTTAACAATTAACTCAATAAAGACTGATTTGGCTTACATAAGTGCAAACGTGGTATTTTTATCCTACATAATCACAAAATTAGAAGAAAAGGACCTTCCACTGACGCAAAATTTAAAGACTGTGAACGAAGCAATAGAAAGACTGGAATATATAGGTGGAGAAAACGGAGAAGTCATAAAGAAAAAAGTACAGGACATGTTAAAAAAAAATCCAGGATATAAAATCATTCAGTCCATTGGAGCCATTCTCCTCGGAACAAATGATGACACAGCCGCCCAGGTAATGCAGAATACTGAACTAGATAAAATGGCAATAGCTTCATTTAAGTATGCCCTAACCACTCAAACCCCTAGTTTCTAACCTTGCATCCTCTTCCATTCCTGACAATCCTCCGAGGTGCCTGAAAAGAAGATGGCTACGAGACCTGCTAATGTAAAATATCATTAGAGTGCTACCGATGGGTAGTTGCTCTACACGCCTGTTGTAACACTCCATTTTAACTAAGATCAAATTTACTGAATGTAGTTGTAAATTTCAATAAAGATGTTGAAATAAAAAAAAAAGTATGCCCCTATAATATCAGTAGATGTTGAAAGATCTTTTAGCCGGTAGATAAGTCCATTCTGCTGTCAAACCAACGAAGATTTTTATTTGAAAATTTAAAAATGCATTTAATCTGCAATAATTTTGTAACCGACCCTGCTGAATAATTGATTTCTTCCAAAGTTTTAAATGGGCCGCCCATAGCTCAGTGGTTAAGACACAGTCTTACCAATTTGATGTCTATATACGGTTCGAATCCGGCCTGGGACGTTGACTTTTTTCATTGAGTGGCGGTCCCACAAAATGAAGAACTTTGACCCCCAACCATGGTTAGGCAGTATAGGACTCCAATGGGAGTCTTGGGCGAAAAAAAAAAGTTTTAAATATTTTTCTAAAGTTTTTTCTTTTTCTTTTTAATAAGGATTATTCTTTATTTCCATGTGTAATTTGTTCATAATTCATTCTGAGTAATTATTGATCAATTAGTTTAATTACAATTACTAATTAATGTCTCATTATTAAACAGCTATGTTTTCTCTAAGTACATTTTTTGTACATATTTTAACATAATTGCTTTAAAATATTATTCATATGATAAATACATATTTATGTATATTTTTTTTTAAGTTAAAAAATATATATATAAAAAAAAA
>NW_027110755.1:2709404-2778809 GCF_000696795.3 Halyomorpha halys | reverse complement strand
ATAACATCAGTAGGTGTTGAAAGATTTTTTAGCCGTTACAAGTCCATTCTGCGGTCAAACCGACAAAGATTTTTATTTGAAAATTTAAAAATGCATTTAATCTGTAATAATTTTGCAACTGACCCTGCTGAATAATTGATTTCTTTCAAAGTTTTAAATATTTATCTGAAGTTTTTCTTTTTCTTTTTAATAATGACTATTCTTTATTTCCAATTATAGTTTGTTCATAATTCATTCTGAGTAATTATTAATTAATTAGTTTAATTACAATTACTAATTAATGTCTTGTTATTGAACAGTTATGTTTTCTCCAACTACATTTTTTGTACATATTTTAACCTAATTTCTTTAAAATATTATTCATATAATATATAATAAAAACATATTTATGTAACTTTTTTTAAGTTAAAAAATTACTAATTAATTAGTAATTTATATTGTTGAATAATTCAAAATTTATAAATACATATTTTTTTAAATATTTGACAACTTATTAGCACATATTTATGTACATATTTCAGATTTTTTAACACATAAAAATCCTATCCCTACTTATTACCATCAATGTAGCTACGCTTTAGTAGAGTAAAAAAGGACTTCTTTTCTTGTTTTTCATTATTGTATTTTATATCAAACATGAGTTAGATTCACCATGTACTCTATTTAATCATTTATTTTAAGTTATTTTATTTTAGGTTCGAATGGGAATCCTTTGAGTCCTGATTCATTGCACTATATTACGGAGTTTGGACAGAACGCTTATGAGCAAGCTATTATCTCTGTAGGCACCATCATAGAAGATTATGATTCAGATAAACAGTTTCCTGTTCTTGGGTTTGGAGCAAAGTTACCCCCTGATGGAAGAGTATCACATGAATTTTTCGTCAACATGCATCCTACAAATCCTTATTGTGATAAGGTTCATGGCGTTTTACAAGCTTATAGATCATGTTTAAGGTATTTAATTTTGGTCTATCTGAATTTTATGATTGAGCTCATATATGACACTGAAGTAAGTCAAAATAATTACTTAAGAAAATTTTGCCATTATATATATATTTTTTGTCTAATGATGATAAATAATGACCTTAAATATTTGTTAATGGATCCAATTTTTCTTACGAATATTGGTTTTGTTCCTGAATAGGTTAGGTGAAATTACATCAATATTCACCATTGTTAAGTGTAAAGTTTTACTTAAGTGCTGCCTATCAATTCTTCCTTAAGTTTATTTTTAAATGAAAATTCAGTTAAGTTTCAATTTCTCTGTCTTTTACTAACCATCTTTCCATTTAAGAATATTTTGTTTTTTTAAGTTTAGGGGTTGTGGCATCTTCTTTGAAGTCCGTTATGGTAAAAATAATTGATAGGCTAAAATAAATTATACATATAGATAGATTACATACTTTAAAGCCTTTTCACACATAACCAAGCTATCAAGAATAAATCTAACTCAACAGAATACTCTAACACTAATCCAGTGTAGTTAAATGTTGGGCTACTTTTTATTCCAGATATAGAAAGGTTCTGGAAATAATAAATTAAAAATGATAGCAGTTGTTTAATGCTAATTGATGAACATGTTTTGACTGAAAAACAACCTTCTTTCTTCCTATTCACAATGTTGACGTTTACTTTCAATGATATTTAAATTATCTTTTATATTTACTTTAAATTAATTCTAGATTAATGATATAAGACCTTGCCAAATCGGGGTTTAGTGAGGTGGATTTGTTGGGAAGGATTGTCTTCTGATATTTTTGTTGTTATGATCTCCTCTTGTGAGATTGTGACATGTTGAACATCGACCAATAAACCCACTATAAGTGTCTGTTTTAATGGCAAGATCTATTTTATGTTATATTAAAATACAAATCTATTTTAGAATATACTGGGTATGTACAATATATTATTTATATAAATTGTAATATCCTCTTTTATGAGAAAATAGTTATTTTTATATATCAATGATTCTAATTATGTTTTTATTTTACGTATCAATGTTAAATATTGTTTATTTGTTTATACATGTTTAGGTTTATGTATTTTCTGTATTTAATGCTTCAGTTTTTCGTTTTATACTTGTAAATATTAGCAGAAATTATACCTTTCCATTTATTACTTTTAGTTTAATTGTATTTGATTTTCATCCTTTTTTTTTCCTTTTATTTATTATCAGAAGTTAGTCATCTTATGTTTTATGATATGACATATAGTTTTATTTTGTTTGTTCTATTTTTATTTTATATACTTTGTTAATTATTGTGGTTCATTTTTATCTTTTCGAATTCACTGTTTTATTATATTTTATAACATTTTTTTTTTATTTTGTACTTTACTCTAAGGCTTTAAAGCCTAATTTTGAAGCCTGTATATTAATTGGGAGGGGGAGGGTGGGGTATAATGGATCAATCCCTAAATAAATAAAGAATATGATTATTATTATTTGTTGTGTTAAATCAAAAAAGAAAGCTAACCAATTTTGATCGGTCATATATGGAGTGGAAAGATCATTATTCAAAACAAAGAAGATGGCAGTGGGTGTTTTACGAAAAGGTCGTTGAATCGTGGCCATGTTGAGCAGATTCAAATATTTTAAAAACTTTATTTTGAATTCCCATCATAATTGAAATTACAATTTAAGAAAAAATAGAAGTTAAGAATAAGTATTAAAGAAAATTATTCATAAAGGAAATCATAGGAAAAAACTCAAAACCGTAGTGCTACAATCAATGTTGTGAAAGAGCATATTACAATATATATATTGTACATATATAAAATCATATATGTATAATGTATAAATTCAAATTTATTTTTGGAAATTTATAAATTTATTTACTTACGTATTCTTGTATTTTATACACATTCAATAAAATTTTTTAAATATTCAAAAAGTTTTTTTACATTGTTTTGGATTACTTTACATTTTCTAGAAAAAAATGTGGTATACAGTACCCTAGAGTCCTCATTCTGTAATTCAGTTAAAAAAAACTGTCAAAACATTCTTATATAAGCTGATTGTATACATACATTCAGTTGCATATGAGGGTATGACAATAGTCATCATAGTTAAAAAAGAGATTTAAACTTTATTTGGCTAAATATTGCATTTTATACATTATATAATGCTTATTTAAATTAAAATAAAATAAAATATTTTTAAAAAATCATGTTTTAAGTAGTTTTCTAGGGAGCCCCTTTGGTCAAGGTGTTAATTTATCTTTATTATTTACAATTATTCCGTAATTATAACATTATAAGTTTCTTTTTAGGGGTTTCTTTTGTAGAGAATATATCCCTACATTGTTGATTTTTTAAAGTAAATTAAATTCTTATAACACTCATATAAGGACCACCAGGCCTGAAAAAAAAGACTAGGCACCTTAAAATAAAGAAATCCAAAAAAACAATAAGAAATAGAAAAAAAATCTTCAGATCTAGTCTATACTAAGGTATTAACTCCCTGAATCTTGCTTATACCCTTCATTTGCTTCAATTCAAATCATGAGTCCACCCACAGAAAACAAAATCCCTTCTTTCTAACTTCTATATTCCTTTATATTGAACTAAAACACCCTAATGTTCCTTTCTTGCCTGCTTCACTGCTCTCTGGAATTCCCTCCTTTCTAATATCCTCCTTCCTTATTCTCACTCATTCCTTAACTAAAATTTAATTAATTTGTTAGGCAGATCCAGTTATACGGCCCAACAAATTTTGCAAGTGTTATAAGACATGTGATGAAATTCGCTTCAACTTATACTGATGGTTCTTCTTATTTCATTCTTCTCATCCTTACTGATGGTGTTATTACTGATATGCCTCAGACTTGCAAGGTAACATTGCTTTTAATTTTTTCTCCATACTTTGTCACTATTCATGGGTTAGAGATTTTTATTTCTGTGTTATTTGTTTGTAAAAACTGATAGAGAGATATTCTGATGTTTTCATTTAAACTTTTAACTCATTTTTATAGTAATTAGATATTTAATTATGTTTGTTTTATAAATTTTATTGTTGTAGGTATTTATTTAAATATTCTTAGTTATTTTTATTATTTTATATAAGTCATTAAGTCAAAGTATTATTTATATATATAAGTAAGTAATATAAAAATATAAAAGTAAGTATTCTTTTATATAAGTCATTATCTGATGCATTCAGCTTTCAGTATAGTTTATGCTGGTTTATCATATTTGGACTTAGATCTTTTTTGATTATCGTTATTGTAAATGATTCATTTTTTATCATCAGTAATAATTTGTTTCAAAAGGGGTAATAATTCATTGTGTTAAGTGAATTTCTTTGACTTGGTATTGTTAAGAGAGGGGACACTTGCTGTAAACTGTATATATAATCTATAATATTGAACACATCAAAGAGAAACATGTAGTTTTGTATTCATGTAGTGACATAAATTGTCTATTGGGCCCATAAAATTCCTGCAAGCTGTTTCCATGAAACAAAAATTTATGAAGGCCAAGCTGAATGGTATAGTTAAACTTTAAATGGGGCTGTCCATAGCTCATATGGTTGAGGCGCATGTCTTAACAGCCTGAGAACTGCAGTGGTGCAGGTTTGAATCCGGTCAGTGGGATCAACTTTTTTAATTTCTGTGGCATTCCTATGCCATGACTTGCCCCTGATAACCCCCCTCCCATTTGTCAGACATGAGCTGGAAGGGGTGCATGAAACAAAAAAAAAGTAAAACTTTACATAAATAAATTTTTTGAAAATGAATTACAGGAATAAGAAAAGTGCCTGTTTATGGATAAAGAAAATATCTTATTCTCACTGTTATTTATAACTTATTATTATGAACAACTCTTGTTTCGGGCCGCCCATAGCTCAGTGGTTAAGACACAGTCTTACCAATTTGATGTTTATTGGCGGTGCCGGTTCGAATCCAGCCTGGGACGTCGACTTTTTTCATTGCGTGGCGGTCCCACAAAATGAAGAACTTAGACCCCAAACCATGGTTAGGCAGTATAGGACTCCAATGGGAGTCTTGGCCGAAAAACAAAAAAAAAAACTCTTGTTTTTAATAAAGTGTATTTTATTACATATATATAGGTGTTAATTCTTCTAATGATTTATATTTTTGCTCTGCTTTAGTGTGGCTACTCCTATACGTGATTTGTTTCATTTCCACTTGCCCCTTTTATACCTAGGGTCCACTGTAATTTTTAGATGTTTTAAAAATATGTTATTTAATCACAAGTGCTCTAATATGTAATTTAAATCAATAAACTAGTGCTAGTTGTAAGCTAAACCAGCAAAGTATCATACCTAGCTAAAAAACCGGTTGGTCTTGTTGTTGATGAGCTGGCTGCTAACACCCAGATTCTTTCCGGTCCGGTTAATCTCTTAGTGTGTTCAAACCTCCCTCTATTCATTTCAATGTGCGACTTAATGTAAACACAGTATTTTATGGTGATTCTTGATGTGTGCAATGGCCCTTAGCTGACTATCTGGTTTGCAAAAAAAACTACTAATATTCTCTTGTTTTCTTCAACAATGCCTGTAGTTTCTACCTATACTAGTAGCTGTACTTAAAGTTTAATTATACTATTTGATTTGATATTTTGTTTAAAAAAAAAAAAAATTGCAGGCCATTGTAGAGGCGTCTTCTCTTCCGATATCTATCATAATTGTTGGAATTGGTAATGCTGATTTCTCAGCCATGGAAGTATTGGATGGAGATACTGTGGCATTGACAAGTGGTGGTATGCGAGCAAGCAGAGATATTGTCCAGTTTGTGCCATTTTCAAAAGTTATGGGTTCTCCCAATGCTGGGGCTCTCTTAGCTAGGGAAGTCTTAGCAGAAATCCCTGCTCAATTTGTAAGCTTCATGAAATCCAGAAACATTGTTCCAAAGCCACCAATCACAAGTGTTACAACATTACCACCTGATCCTACAATGTACAACTAATTATTTTCAAATACAAACTTAAATCAAAATGCTTGTGATATACTTTTAATGCTTCGGAATTTTTTATATATATCTTATATTTTTTCCAAAATTCTTAAATGTTACTTTTTAGAGTTCTTATCTTATCATAAAATGTAATAATTTCATATGAATATAGTTTATATTTACATATTTTTATGTTTATTTATAAATTCGTAATTATTTCTATCATTTGAAAAATAATTTCGATCCCTACGTTACATTCTTTTCATGTTCCAAGATAATACATCTTGATTGGGTTAACTATTACTTAAGTATCTTTTTTAATGTCTTATATTAAGCTTTTAGCATTATAGTCAGCTTAAGTGGATTTGTATTAATGAGACTGAAAAAGAATTAATTTATGGAAATAGTGGCCATCTGTCAGTGTTATATTTTTAAATTATTATTTATTTGTGTTGAAATGTGAAAATTATTACAGCTAGTTGATATAAAATTCCTTTATAGATGGTATGAAAACTATCACACAATCATTAAGAGCTTTACAATTAATGAATTATTACAAAATATTTGTATGCCATTTTACAAATTATTTAAGTTTTAATTTTGTTATTATTCTTTATTTTCCTGTAAATATTGATAATACAGATATTGATTATCTGTTGGAAAGTTAACAAGTTCTTTCCTTTGGGATTACCGCATTTCAGTGAATAATTTCAGGAATTCTTTGGTTTAAAGAACTCAATAATTGTTCATTTCCAAAGAAAAGTTAAATATTCCAAGATCCTGTAGTATAGGATTTGTCACATAAAAATCTTTAATATTTTGTAACCCACCTCAGAATTTATTTTTAGTAGTTTATTATTAAAAATAACTTACTATTGAATTTTTAATAACAAATTCATAATCAATTTTTCTAATTTAAAGAAACTTAAAAATATATACTATTATTAAAAAGTGAACAATTTTCAATAACTGTAACTGAGAAATAACTAAAATAGTTTGAATCATTAGTTAAGGTTGTGCTCTCTTTTCCAGAATTTTTACCTGAAGGTTAGATGTTATTTGGTTTGAGCTTTATTACTTTTGACCATTAAAATTGGAGTTAACTGCCTTAATGATTAAGTATATTCTTAATTGTATTACTCTACATGTTAAATTTAAATATCTGCTTATCATTTTAATATTTTCATGAAAACCTTTGCTGTTAACTATTTCAATAAGTGATTGACGCTCATTTGACTAAAATCTGAAAAACAGTTCACATTTTTTTTTTTCAAGCATGAGCAAGTAAACCTGATTGATTGATAAATTAATTTATTTTCTTGGGAATATTTGAAAATTTAATTACAATCATTTTGATATTTATTAAAAAAATATTTAACTACACTACGCTACTTGTTTTCTCGATTGTGAAGAAATGGGTCAGTCTAAAGTAATAAATGGAGCAATAATAAGTAATAAATATCTTAATAATAAGATATTTAAAATCAACATTTTCAATTTTATGAGGTTGCATAATATTTTTTTAATAATAATTTTCCATATATCGTCTTTTGATAGAGCGTTCCTCAATTAATGATAATTCTATTTTATCTCTTTTTCTTTTTATGTTAGCTGAGTGGTGTTAGCATGGTCTGTATTTCAATATGCTAATATATTGAATTATATTTTTAACTTAAAAATAAATTTTTAAGTTTATTGTTGAACTTGTATGTTATAGTTTTTTTTTAAATTGGTTTATTACTTAATATACTTATATATAAATTTTTTATTGTATATTAAATAATTGGTCCACTATTTATTAATATGCATTTATGAATGTAAGTCTTTTTACATCTAAGAAGAATCTCTCTTTATAAAAATTTGATAGTTGTATTATAAACACAAATATATATGCCTTAATCAATTCATGATTAGTATGAAGATAACCAATAGGTTTATAAAATTTACTTATTTGTATAATTATTATATATGGTACCATTTAAAGTCATATTAGACAGGCACATTAGAATTAAGAAGTATGCAGGGCATTTTAACTTTTAACTGGGCAATTTATCCTAAATAACTTTCTTAAGTTTTTTTTAATGGCTTAAGAGGGACTATTTCAATTGTTCTTCTAGTGTTATACTTCTTTATTATTATAGACAATGTGTTGAAATTTTTAGATTATTAACAATGATACACATGCTAAAGAACCTCTAAAACTCTGCTTTAAATCCATTACATCGGTCAAGGCCAAAGAATCAACAATGAAGGAAATTTCAAATGGTTTTTCTATTATATATTTAATTTTCTATCTCTTTTAAAAATATTTGTTGTTTTCTTTATTTAATATTCATGTTAATAGTGGTAATCTAATTTACATAATTTACATCAGGAGCAAGAAATGCCTAATAGACAATTTGTATCTTATAAAATAAATTTCTCACTTTGAATAATTTTACCGAAAAGTTTTTTGTCCGGCTATTTCCTTCAAAAATTATTTTATTATTAATCATTATTACATTATTGTATAAAATAATTATATTATTATCTCTGAGTCTGTTTGTTAAAATAATTATTTCTTGAACTATTTCTTCTGTTTTGGATTAATATTCAAAATCATGAGCCTGTCAAATTGACCAAGAAAAAAATTTAACCTCCCTACTCTCATAATTTGAGAATTTACATTTCAAGATACTTAGAATCTAAAAATGAAAAACATATATCCATGCATTCGCTGATAGTGGCTTCTATCCCACACTGTCGGGCATAAAATATAATATTAATATATTAATTGATTATTATTAATTAAATAGTAAACCAATGTGCAATAATTTGCTGAGTTTTGGAAAAAGGTTTGTCAGGTTTGGCAAACCACAATGAAGTGCCGAAGTAAAGTGAATTGCCCCTGAGATTAAAATTGAAGAGATTACGAGATCGTGCTTGTCTAAAATGAATAGAACTTAAGAATATCTATCTTTCTACTTAGCAGTTCTAAAATTATTTAGAAGTATTCTACTGTTTATTTTTTAACTTTTAAAAGAGTTATATTTAATATAAATATTTCAATGCTGTACTAATTACTTTTACTGTGAAACAAATGTACCTGATATTAATTTAGTTTATCAAGTTTTCAAACTAGATGTTTTTATTACTACAGTGAAACCTCTCTTCAATGGATGCCCCTCTCTCACAGATTTGACAAATATGTTGAAGACAACGACCATTTTATTTATTAAAACCAGAGCACCCTCATCTCATTAAAGAAATTATTTTCTTTTATTCTTTTCAGTGATATAGTTGGTCCAATAAGGGATCTATTCTGAAGTGTGAAATGGGAACGTGCTTTTGATTAAGATTATATAATTTTGCAATAAGGATTTACATTATAATCTCGTCTCTTGGTTGTTTTCATAAAACTCCTCTCTCTCCTCTGCTGAGCCTATTTTACTTTAAATCCAATATGCCTTAGTCGGTGTTGTTCTTTCAACTTAGAGAATTAAGAATGGTGCTCCATAAATTTCTTAAAATAAATAAAAAATTAAAAAAAATTTTTCTATGTGGAAAATAGCCAAAAAATTCAAATTAGAAAGACTCGAATTATGGATATTTTGAAAAGGAAACTAGAAGTATTAAACTCTCACCAAGAGAATAACATCTTAGAAATGACGAACCTGTTTCAGGGTTTGACACTAACTAGTATAACACTTCTCAGCAGACAGCTCTCCATAATGGGCAAATACTTCGTGCCCAATGCGTTCCTTTGTAGAAAGGTTTCACTGCATTGTCTTCATTATTATTTTTTAGATGTTTGTTTAGATTTGTTATTTATGAAACATTCAAACGCTCAATTACTCAATTATTTAATAATCTGATATAATGCTTGAAAAACTATTTTTATAAGAAGTTACTTTTATTTATTTTTTTGTCAATTCAATTATTTCTTAAAATAAATCGATTGCTGCCTATTTTAATCATAGCTATGCATAAGATTAATATTATGAAACACTATCACTTAGAACTACACATTTTGTACTATCCATATTTTAAATAAGATGATGAATTTAAGCACATTTAATATTACTACTCATTAATTTATAGAATTTCTTGTGTATAGTATTGCAGTCTGTTTTGCACTTTCATTTCGAATTAATGTTATGTGTTTAAATATTATATTTGTAGTAATGCTATAATTTTGTTGTATTCATAAGCCTGTATTTTACTTTTTCATTTTTAGGGATTGTTATTAACTATTTTTTTTTTTTTTTTATGTTACAATGTAGTTTTATTTATAACTTTACTATGAAATGAATATTGTTATTTCTATTTTTAAAGATATGGAGATCTGTTTTATCTTAATCGTGATTTGTTATTTTTATTTTATTATTGTTTAAATAGTTTATTAATAGTAATTATCAATTTTTATTTGAAGTTTTATGTTTATTTTTTATAATTGTTTCTCATTTATTGGTGCTTTAGAAATATTAAATAAAATTTCTATTTTAGAAGTTACTGATAACTGAACTGTTGATATTATCGATGTTTCGTACTTTTCTACATTTATTATATTATCATGCTATTGTTATAAATATTTAATATATGCTCCGTTTTACTGGAATACGATATTTTATCATTGCGTGCTAACTTTTACATATGTTAAATGCCAAAGAAATTATTATATAAGATAAATATGTAAGTGAAGTATTATATTTGTACTATTTTAGGCTTGGAGAAATAATATTTCACTCTTACCGTAGTATCATTAATCTTCCAAATGAAGAAGATGTAAAACTAATAAAAGTTTATCTGACTTATTTGTAGTAGGTGTGCATACATATGCCACTCTACATTATACACCAGTCACACATACAAACTTTTTTTTTTTTTCAATTTTTAAACTATTAAATTCCTCCTACTGACAGTCATATATTAGACAAATGCTTCCATTTTTATTTTGTTAGTCTTGGTATTTTAAAGTGGGTACTAAGCCTCAAGTAATTTTTAGAGGAAACACTCTGCAAACTTTGAAGTAGAACTTAACCATTCTTTGTTTCGTTTTAACAGGAACACATTTTGGGGAAGTCCTGAGGGTGTTTCCTCTACTGCTGGTCAAAGTCATTACTAGTAGGTGGCGAAATGTGCCCCCACCAAGAGTGCAGGTATTGACCATGAGACCAATTTCGTTTTCAAATTGAGGTTAAGCTTTTCTTTGATAAGTTCTTGTAAGGTTTTTAGTAATGTAATTAGTAATAAACAATAAGCAATTTTACAGATATTTTAAAATGTTCAGAACCCCCGGTTGTGGAGGATACAAACTTTTTAAACTTGCTGAGAGTGTGGAGTTTTCAAAATCAACAAGAAAATTTCAGGCTAAAACAGTAAATGCTTTATTTTTTTTTTTATCCTCTTTATATGGTGGCCTTTTTTTTGTTTTTTAATGTTAATTGTGAGATATTTTTCTTCAAAGGGGCCTTCATACTCTTAAAACGCATACTTGGTTGGAAATGTAATGATTGTATTTGACTGCTTTGACATCAGGTTGTTCTACCATCATTTGTATGATGTTTTGTTTTTTTCTGATAGCCCTCATAGCAATTTCAAGAACAATTTTTATCAACTCTAAAGACAAATCTGCCTCCACGCTTTCGTACCAATATTAATCATCATATAATAACTGCACCAATGAAAAATACTTTACTGAAAACATTTTTATAGTGATTTATTTATTCCTCACTTGAAATCTAAGAGTGTGCACATCACCAGTATTAACTTCTTTTTCTTATGAGCTGTATCACTATAGCTTATTATGTTTTTAATGTTTGAGCTCGACATAAAGAGATTATTAAAACTGCATGAAAAATTCTTGATAAGAATTGTTTTTAAATCTACTATGGCTAATTAATACTTGGTTATTATCAGTATTATGAAATGAACATGTAAGTTTTATTATATATTAAAAGATTGGGGCCATATTATCTAGTTTTTAACTTGATCTGTGAAATATTTTAATAAATGAAATATATCTTCTGTGTGTATAAATATCCTACAATTTTTGTATTAGCATTTCTAATTGTTCTCATTAAATATTTCTCAGCTCTTTTTTTGTTTTATTTGGCCTCCTTAACCCATTAATGAAAACTAACAGATATTTCTAGTATCGTTCTTGAATCCCATTATTAAATTGTAGCTGGAATGAAATGGACTAGAACTTATATGTAAGTGAATTGAGGGTGGTCATGTTTATCAAGTAATTTTTTTTTTTTTTTTTTTTAAATCAGTTCATCACTTATTTGTGGAAAAAATATGTTTGTACATATTTATTCAACTTCAGTTATTGATTTATTTTTAATTTCAACTACCAATATTTTCATTGAATGGAAGTCATTAGTGTACAAAGAAAAATAGTTTTAGTTAACTTAATCTAAACATCTGTTGAGAAATCACCTTGATATAGATTTCCTAATTTTTAATTATTCCTTATTTGTATACTTTCTATATCTGCATTTTAATTGAAACATTAGCATTATATGTATAAATTAAAACTATGTAAGTAAATAGAACAGTATCGTAAAATGAGATGAGATTGTGCCATGTGATCTAAAAATTGAAAATAGTGGTTAGGTATTAAAGCAACTAGTTTACCTGTTTACAATGGACCAGCTGTGTCTTGGTATTTATCAACTATCAGTCTTGCTCCTCTGATACAGTCTTTGTGATTCTTGCAATGGATTTCAACAATTCAATGTTTTATAACTTTGTTATAACCTATGAAAAGTGTTTCCAGTTGTATAGAGAATTATTTTATGCATAGATAAATTATCATATATGAAGTTTATTTAAGATGAAATTAAATTTGTTAATTTTAAAGACAAAACCACTTTACCAATTTTAATTTCAGTATGTTTAACGTTTTGGGTATGATACCATCTCGAGAAACACTCCCAGACTCAAACTACTATGGTAGAGAAAGAACGTTTGACTCTGTGTGTTGTTTTTTAATGTATTTAAAAATATTTGTTCCTAAGGATGGTGTTTTAGTTGAAATGTTGAACATTTTGTAATTAAAATCAATGAAGTGGTTTTTCCTTTAAAATTAATTTATAAATAATCTTTTTTTTTACCTACTATCTGAAGCATTGTCTGTACAGTTTCATTTCTGTACCTTTTTTATTATAATGCTGTCACATTATAATTAAAATAAGTTAACTTGATATTGTGAGGTTGTGCCACCTTTTAGTATTATTTTTTTGAACTGTACCACTTTTTTTTTTTAATTTAAAAATTATTGACACAACTCTAACTATTAAAAAGTTAGAATTATTGTAATAACTTCTTGATTTAAAATTGTTAAGGAAACTTATATTACCTTTATCAAAAATATTTTAGTAACGTGGCATGTTCTTCAAATTATCAGTTTTATTAAATTTTGAGAAATAGTAATTTATTGTTTAATAAAGGGAAGTACAAAATAAATGATAGTGCCCTTGCTCCTCAGAAGGAAGAGGTGTTTGAATTGCCCAAGAATGAATCCATGATAACAATAAAGTAGAAGAAATGTGGCACAATCTTACCTTACCTGATGGGATGAGATTGTACAAACGAAAAAATTACTCTCACAACATGCCACAAACATTTAATATTTTTATCTGTTCTAAAATAGAGATATGGAATGTGAATTTGTCTTCTGAACTTAATTCATCTGAGTATGTGATTAAGTGTAGAAATGGCATATTAAAAGCAATCAATACCCAGTATAAACTCACCACTTTTTACTATAGGTAATAAATTTATCAATAAATTAGGTAGAAATTATTAGTTAGAATAGAACTTGAAACAAGCTGTAGTAGTAGTTGAGTGTGTTAGATCTACTGCTCTAACACACTCAACTACCTTCACCCCTTATCTGAAATGATGCTTGTTTTAATGATCTGTGTGGGTTGACTTTTTCTTTATTGTATAACCACAAAATAAATCTCCTGCACTCTCTGAGTATGTAAAATGCTCCCTGTTTGATGGTAATCAATTTCAAAATTCCAATTTCAAACCATCCCCCAGATCTATCAGTTACCTGTTTCCTCATGCCAAGACTATGGACTATTTTTAAAAATGCTAGTGTTTAAAACTCATGATGTGATACAGAATGCCTTTCAGTAATTTATTTATTTTTAGATTCAGAACTTTAATGTATTTGAGTTTTAAGACAGTTTGTTTATGTAATTATTTAAAGGTATGATTGAGAAATCATTCTTATTATCAAGAATGTTGGTTTGTTTATGCTAATAAGCTAATATTATTACATAAAATCTTCAGTTATTAAAACAAATAATTTACTGAATATTTAAAGAAAATAATATAATTGTGGGTAACACAACGTTCACTTATGTACTAAGTTTGGTGTGGATTGGTGGAGTCATGTTATAGTTTTAGAATTTTTGTGTTTTTGGCAGGAAAACAACAAAGGACTATGGAAGAGGACACTGGAGGAAAAAAAAAATCCTTTTTCTGTTTCTACAAAAATTCTTAGTTTAGGGTTTACCGAGGAGCGAATAATATATTTTATAGATATAAAATATCTCTAGAATATATATAAATAAATAAAATATATTGTAAATTATAGAATTTATTTTATCAAAGTGATAGCGACAGTTTAATGAAAGTAGTGATCTGATGAAGAATTTTATAATGATCCATTAAGCGATGAATGTGTACTTTAAGGGTTAATAAAAATTCAACGACATGTGTAAAAAGATTAAAAAATTGCTGTCTTGGAGGATACAGATAAATGACATTAATACAAAAAATTAATATAGAAGATGAATGAGGACGGCAGGTTTTGATTCCTTGGAATCAAGTTGGGATACATTGATATGTACAGGGTGGTTCATTTGAATCCCATCATAGCTCTTTTTCTTATAACTGTTTCCCCTGTTACATTTTTGAAGTTTCTAAAGAGAAGAACTGAGCATGTTTGTATTACAAACAATTTAATAATCAGAAATTTATGTATTAAATTTGTTGACTTAATTAACGTATTAACTTGTTGACACATTTTCTCAAAATTATGATTACAGTATTCAAGGCGTATTAAAAAAATAATATAAAGCTGATGCAACAATTTGAAGGTATGATGGTTGAATAGGGAATGCCGTTTTCGATAGATTATGGATAGGAATCGATCTTGCGGGAATCAATTTAAAACTGTAGTCATATTAAATTCCCCTCCATCTTGAGCTAACAGGTAGCTAATGAACTAGAAAAGATAATGATATAGTGAAAGAAATATTCATGGGAGTCTATTACTCTTTCCTAGGCACAATTTGAAAAAAAGAGCCTCTTCGGTTATTCTGCTGTACTAGGTACAGTGTTCAATTATGGCTACTGATTATCCTTATCCTTTGCTCAGTAATAAAGGGAGCTATGAAACAAAGTTTTGTTAACATTTAACGAAAATAGAACAATGCTTCGTAATAAAAATTTAGCAGTAACCCTTTTAGCACATACTACAGTCGACATTTAGGTGGCTATAGGGAACACCAAACAAAATACAACTTTTAGTTCACTCAATGTAAGGTTTGTCAAAGAAAATTTTTTCATTTTATCATTTATTACAAGAAAACATTTTTCGATGATACACAATCTTAAAAAAATTAAAGTGGAAAAATGTTCTACAGAATAATGTAATATTTAATTTTTGCCCAGCTTGAAACGTCAAATAAAGAAAAAGAGAAATTTCAGAGAACAACTTTACGGTTTTCTATGTAAAAATCAAAATAATCAATTCTAACTGCCCGGTTGTGCTTAATGAACCAGCTTTAAACTACCAACTTAAGTATGCCTAGATCAAACCAGTCTGTGCTTCTAAAAAACTCAAAACAAAAATGTAGCATCACATCTGCTGACGGAAGGTTGATATAATTTTAATTATTTTTATTAAAGCTGTTGGAAATTCTGTAGTCAGTAATCGTATTTTCATGTAATTATTTAAAAGCCACAAGCTAGCTAGAATGTTTTTGGGAGCGGTTACTTTTCAAGGTGGTCAACAGGTGAAAGTTTTTTAGAGTTCATTAAATATTTTATAAAACCAGAATATGAATATTTTGTGAATCCAGACGAGAAAAGTAAAGTCCTACTGATAATCATAAGTCGTATATAACAATAAAGCCATTATCAAGACAAGAGGTAAAAGCGTCGTTCTCTTAAGAATACTTCAACCAACGAGGCTTGAACTTCAATCTCCTGGCAGAAGAGCCTTGGGTCTCATTTTATAACATAGCAGCCGACCACACAATGTTTTGCTATTGCTATATCTAAGAATGTTTATAGCTTTAACGAACACAATTGCTAGTTTGAATTAGTTAAATTAAACATATACGTGTACTTTATCATTATAATTTTGTAACATAAATTGAATCAATATATGCGATGAGGAACGAAGCAGAAACAGTTTGTCAGACCGACTGACCTATGAAAGTGTTGTATAAGATTTTTAAGGAGTGAAATAAAGTAGATATTCGTTTTTACCACCTCAAAAACCCTTGAAATCGAATTTCCGAAAAAAGTGGAAAATAAAATATTTTAGTCCTGTAAATATCAGCCTTTGATTCCTTTTAAAAAAAAAAAATTATAACATCCATACTACTCGACTAATTTACACCAAACTTAGCAGTGGTTTAGTGTTTTATAAACTACGCCAAAGACCACAAACCGGATGTAATTAAATAAAACGTGTGAATTTTTTCTTTATTTGAAACCCATATTTCGTCCCTATAAGGTCGTTTAAATCTAGGTTTAGTTGATGTTTGGCTAAAAGAGCAGACATTCAGCTTTCCAATGGTTCTAATAACGCAGGAATTGGATTAAATGTTTTTGGGTTAAATGGGGAGTTATGAACGATTATATGAACAATGGTCACCGGAAAAATAAAAAATAAAAAATCGAAATAAATAGAGGTGAAAATTTTTTAATTCAAACATCATTGAAAAATGGTATTTTGTACTTTGAGACGGCACTAAAGACAAATATGAAATTTTCTTTTCTAAAACAAAAATTGCTGATCTACTTTACCCCGTGCTACAATAACAGTGAAAAAAGCTTATACTTTTTGAGCTACGTACCAAAAACGCTTATTTTTTTTCTACTCGAGAATTCAGGGATTTGGGATTATCTTTATTTATAATTGGGGATTACCTTTAAACTTTCCCATGAAGAGAGGGATCATTTTGAAAAAAAGAAACTGCACGTAAATCGGTCCACTAATTCAAAAGTTTAATGTGGACAAAGATACGACCATTTCCCTTTATATATATCTAAAAGTGGAGGATCTATTTTTTCCTGAACTAAAACTATTTTATCATAACTATATCATCGTATTTAATAAAGCTAGGTGATTTACATTTATTTCAACAAATACGGTATGCCAGTAAGCAGGTTTTGATGATATGTTCCCTCGCCTATGATATCGTTGAATGAATATTTATCCTTTAGTCAATATTATTGTTTTGAACTAATGATCTGTGCTTTGATATTAGATATAATAGTTTATTAATAAACGATTAAGAATTTTAATTGGGAAAGAAACGCTATTAACATCGATATAACACCCACCATCGGTCCTTCTTAACAAGAATTCATTTAGGTCAGTGTAAAAATGAGCTGAAAACAGCATCTATTTATAGAAAAGTTTGAAAATCACTGAAATCAATTCTAATTTCCCAATTGAAAAAGCTAAACAAGAAAGAATAGTTTTGTGTTTATTTTTTTTATAACTCAATGTAGATATTTAGCATCATCTTGTTTTGAATGTGGATTTCATAGAATTCGGGTTAAAACTGAGTTACGAATACAAATGTACCCTATGAAAATTACTGAAATCGATTATAATTTTTCAATCGAAAAAGATAAACAAGAAGGGTAGTTTTATGTGTACAGTGTAAAACTGAGTTACAAATACAAATGAGCCCTATGGGGCTTATTTACATTACATCTCACTCTTGTTAAATTTCTATTTATTTTTCTCAACTGTTTGTTTACGTCTCTAACGAACGGGTAGATCAGGCTACGTCACGAGTGACCTCCGACAAGAAACGAAACAGGCAGTCAGAATTACGTCAGAAGACAACTAATTGCCACCTGACTAGAAGGAGAAGGAGCCGAGGAAGGGGTCATTATTAAACGACCGTGGCGGTGAATATTTGATCGGTGGCGTGACAATACTCTATGAAAAGTTAACCTCTCCCCCTCCAGCTGCCCGCTGCTTCCTTCTCTCCTTCTTAGGCTCCAGATGAAAAATTGAACAAATCACAAGAGAGGGCTATTATTTAACACCTATCTGAGGAGTCTGTTTTGCGTTTATTCTCTTTGAATGTTTCAGCGGGCACTTAGCTAGGGTTCTCAATGGATCGGCCCTGGTCTGGGGCAGCCGGCTGCACATTCTTTTATGAATGGGGTTTAAAAAGTAAAATGTGTTATGGCTGAAGGACGTGACCTGCTTCGTTGCGTTGACCCCCAATTCATCCCTTGTAGTTTATCTCGGATTGCCTTTGTGTATCGTTCGCCCGCAAGGGAAGCGGCCAACTAAAAAAACTGGGATATTTGAAAAAAAATCTGATTAAAAATATTATAAAATATATTTTGAAATAGTATGAAATTTCTTTTAAATTCCATGTAATTATTTACTAACGAAAGCTATTATCTGAAATAACTTTTTTACTATTTCAATATTAGTTTTAAGTTGATTTATTTATTGCGTTTTTTAAATATGTCACTTTTCTTACGGGTGAGTGAATAATAATCTATCTTATTCGAGTTTGATACGAATCATTGGTTGCTTATGTGATACTATATTTTCAACTTTAAATAAAATTATTTGATTTCTAGAAATTAAATAATTCTTAATCTAATTCATTCATTTATTTACTGCGTGTTTCATCATTTGTTTTTCTTCATTTAAGTGTAGTAACCAACAGAAAACATTATACCTCCTGTAATTTGGCATCTTAGTTACTTTGCGAACAATAGTAACCTGTGCATATATCGCTTACTATACTTGACTAGTAGTAGCACAGCAGACAAAAAAAAAAAAAATACTTGGTACTTAACGTATTCAACAGATTGTACTTTTCGAAAACCCTTTGTTTGGACAACCCTTTGTTGGTTACTTTTTGACAAACTTTGGACAATTTATAGAGGAACAAGATTATAGGCAGAATTTTCTTTGTGCAACAATTCAAGCAAAGCAGTGATGTGTCAGGATGGGCCGTTCCACGAATTTCTAGTACCTTGAAGAAGTTTATCGGGGGGTGCGGTCAGCAAAGAACAACATAAATAAACAAAACAATATTTATTTATTTTATGCCGACGTTTCGACCTGAGTTTCAGGTCTTCATCAGGGATAGTGGCGTGTAAAGGGGACGGGAAGCAACTAACTGACCCTTGGTCCAAGTGTATTTTTTTCATTTCGTTCCTAACGAGTGTCTTAAACCCGAAAGTCCACCTTAAGATCGATATAAGTAGTAGTGAACTAGTATAATCAATACCGTTATCTTTTCGTCCGGTTTCAATCAAAATACTGAAACAGCTCCATTAATATGGATCCATGAATCTAATCCAGCATTAGAAAAATAGAAACCGGTTTCTAATAATCGCGGAACGACTCGTCCACACATACATATTTGTTTCCTTAGTCATTAGCGACGTAGAGTGCGGAATCTCGGATCCAAACCCATCTCAATCTTTTTTGAATTTTTGAAGAGTCCCTATAATTATTTTTGGTGTTGGTGGAGTCTATATGAACTAGATGAAGATGACGCCATAGAAAAAATCGAGCTCAGAAAATTAGAAAAATATATCACACAAGCCTGGAATTAACTACAAGGAAGAAAAATTAAATGAAATTTTACTTATCCTGGAAGATAAACAAGATCCTAAAGGGTTGAGAGATTTTTAAATTAATCATCTTATTTACAAACGGTGTCAACTAAGAAGGCAAGAATCATATTCTTTTCTAGTCTGGGTTAACACTTTTTTTAAAAATAACTTTTAATTGTGTTGTTTGGGCAAGTTCATTAAGTAATGTAAAGCCTACTACAATTCCAGATTCTTAACTCCAAAATTTTTTGAAATTTATTGAAAAATTAAAGAAATGAAGAAAATTGTGTTATCTCTACATTCTGTACTTAACCTAACGATTAATAATGTTATTGGGTATACATCAATTTTCCTGTAGTTTAGATGATACTACTCTGCTGTTCCATTCTGGGTTTGTTTATTTTTTTAAAAAACCATTATTCGTCCTAAGCATTTTCGAATATACAGAGAAGAGATATATTCACTGATTTCGTTACTAAGTACTGGTAGAGGTAGAACTAAGACGAAAAGAGACAGACAGACTAAGATAGAGGCGAAGAAAGAGCTACAGCGGACAGAGGAGAGATGGCCCTGTTAGCTAGCGACAAATCGCACGTGATTATCCCGGCCCTTGTTATTTGTCATCATTATACTTCTAGTCTCTCTTAACTACCTACTGCCTCTCCGTCCCTCTCCAGCTCCTTTGTCTTGTCTGTCTTAGTATTTCTTCTTCTTCTCTTCTCTAGATCCTATTCAGTCCTGTCGTTATTGGTATTGCTCTATAGCAAAGGATCAGTTCGATATTGTCGTCGCGCTATATCAGAGGATCAATTCAGGTTTCATTTATAAACAAAAAAAAAGTAACGTGGGTGGAAACATACAATATTCTTTAATTTAATAAGGCTCTTATAGGCATACTGCATGTATAATTTGTTTTAATGAATAATGTATTTGGTATATTGCACAACAATAGAATATTTATTTATTTCATTGTATTTAGTATACAAAAAATATATTACTGAGAATTTTTTTAGTAAGAAAGTTTTAAGAGCTGTAACTTGATAAATCTGTTGGCTACCTAACTGTTAACCACCATTCTAAAATCTGTAACAACTGTATTTGGATTTTCAATTATTTTAACGCATTGAATTATTTAGGTCTAAAATCCCATGGCCAGAACCTCCCAATTGTTCTTTACCTTATATTATACTTATTCTTAAACTTCCATCAAAACTTTATCTGCCAACCTAATCCTCTAGCACAATCCCTATAACTGTGGTTCCAAGACCTTTTGCAAATATACTGGTGGAATTGTAGTAATGAAGAGCTCCTCAGTTCGAGTCCTGCCTCCACTAGCTTTCAACACCAATGACGTGGCTAGGTTCGTGTATCTCTTGGGGTTCTACTTCATCAACCTTATGCAATATAAAATAAAAAGAATTATAAAAAAATGAAAAGAGGGCTGAGTAACAACGTACATGTTTACTAGAATAACGCTAACTTATTTACACTCCTAATTATATACATTTATAGTGTTTTTTTACATGGTAGAGGAAATGGTAATCAGGCAGCTGGTATGCTTTGTCGTACTATAACTCCCCCCTACCATTTATGAAAAGCCTTCGTAAATTAAAATAATGAATACATATATAAAAAAATAATATATAAATAAATACACACACAAAAAATGACTAAGTACATATATGTATGAAGTTCAGTACAAACCGAAAAAAAAATGTCATTGAACCCTAGCTATTATAACTAGATACAACAAATAAAATATAACTTCTATACACTATTTTCACTATAGCAATATTTTAAAAAAACTTGCTCTAAGCACTACAACCACATCCACATAAAGAAATGACATCTTTTGCCCTGCTGGGAAAAAGAAACAACAGAATTTCCCCTCTCCTTCACAAAAAACATATCATTGTCACTCACTCACTGTTCACTTAAAACTACGGTTACTATCAGTGATTCCCAAAGTGGGCGCTGTAGCGATTCAGGGGGGGGGGCGGAGATGGTCACAGGTGCATTTGGGGGGCGATGAATAACTACAAGTTGTCACGGTCAACAATATTACTGCTGACTAAAAAAAATAGAGTCCCGGATTACTAAATTGGTCACAGCACACCCGATTTATCCTTTATCGTTAAAATGATTTATTTTTTTTTATTACATTCTATTCTGAATTCAATAAATAGTTTCATAATTTCCAAGTTAAATGTTTCTAATTTACACATTTTTTTGCTATATTTTACGAAAAAGTTAGAAACATTAATGGATATATATATTTCTTATTAATTGCTATTAAATCTTTTTAAAAATTGATTTCCAGGAGGCGCTAAGTAACATTTTTCCTGGAAAGGGGGATGTAGGACAAAAAAGTTTGGAAACCACTGCTATATATAATGATTTTTTTTTTTTACTTTTACGTGGAAGTGAGATTATTCCGACATGTTATCGGGCTTCTAGCAAAGAAAGTTTCAACTGCTGAATATGGACGGTTCTCCGCTTTTTTGGTTCACTCACGCTCTCCATGGTGAGCACGTTGAGCTCCTGTTAACGATCACTGTTATTACTATTTAATGTAATAATTATTGCTCTGAACCGCAGTGAGAGGAGGCCCAAGGCTGCTACCATGATTTTTTTTCTTTATTCATTCAGAAAATTACATCAAATATAGTCCGATCACATGACAACATCCATCGGTCGGGGCCAAAATAACACATAAAAATTATAGACATAAGTGAAATTTATTAATTACAATTTTGACGATTAGGGTGTTGTGGAGACTAATACAATTTATAAGCTATATCAGTAAAATGTGAATTGATCTCTAGTGATAAAACTAATAATTCAATTGACGAATACTAAAATGAAAATAAAATAATAATAATATTATAATAATAACTGAATGAAATTTGAAGTGAATAATAATGCTGCAATTTTACTATTAGTGAATTAATGTGATAATGGGAATAAAACAAGTTGATATAAGAATACGATAAAAATCAGGATCTACCAATGTTTAAATAAATAGTATCTATAATTGGGCACACGCATATATAGCTAATATTAATCGAAATATAATGAATAATTATGTGGAGTTAGGAAAAAATATAAGCAGATACAGTCAATTTTTGAATCAAAATCAGTTATTGGGAATCATAGAAATAAGAAAGCACCCAGACAAACATTTCTTTTTCAGTTTTCCTTGTGGTTGATTTAGTTGTTAGTTCTTCTAGTAAGTGATAGAACAGATATGGTACCATATAGTTTGAAATACGTTTACGAAATAGCAATCCAAACCTCAATGTGATTCATTTTAGGATTTAATTCAATTTAATTGAATTCATGCCGAATTTTGTGATTTGTTATGTCAAATGGGGTTGTGTTGCTTTTAAGCAATTTTCGGCAAGCTGACATCTAGACGGTAGCAGCATTGAAGAAGACATGTCCGCCACGGAAAGTTTTAATGAGCAACGTGATAATATGTTGAGATACCTACTCCTGATATAGGGTCTGAGGATAACATCTAACTAATATAATAGAAAAGGCATTACAGTCGGTGAGTTTATAGCGAGAAATCAGATGGTGGTTTGAAACTATCTCTCTGCTATACCCACGTTTTCTGAATCAAGGCAGGGGACTTGGACAGATATCACGCTGGATCATTGCCGACGCTTGTAGAATATATAGCTGGTTGGAACCAGCGCCGGAATCAAAATTGTTAGGCCTACAGAGTCCCGGTTTAGGCATCCATAGGCCTAAATGTGCCACCACATGTTTGCAAAATAATGGTTAATTCGCGTATGCACCGGCGTGTGAGGGTTATTTGGAATGGCTCATACAGGTTTGCGGTCGTATACATGCAATTTGTGGTCGACCCGTTGAGTGTCCATTTTTTGGCATAAATCAAAGGTCATTTGTGTTGCATACACACTTGCTTTTCAGCTAGCATTGCTTTAAAACTGTCAGATGAATGTTTGTGATTTCCGTGTTTTCATTAATTAAAAAATTTCCCCAAACTTCTGTTTCAATAATTAACGATTATATATTACTAACGATTGTATTAACGGTTTAAGATTGTGTATTTTTAAATTCTATTGATTCGGTGTAAATACATTGCTTCAAATCCTGTGAATTAGCTTTAGCAGATTATTTTTGATTTAACATAGCACACATATGTATTCATGGTTACATTATAAGTCTAGGTAATTAAGTTAAAAAGTTCTTGATAAAAATTTTAGAACGAATGTAGAATTTATAGGTTATGTGATACCATTTCTATGAATTTTTATTATGTATTACTTACTTTGCTGGTATTTACGTTTCCTTTCATCTAGCTTGTCTTCATTTTGTTCCTTTCCATAGTGCAAATAGAGTAAATAAAATCGAGAAAAGTCAAACGAACAAAACAAGCGCATGGATGCTGACGTCTGTTGCTTTTCTTGTTTACCAAGTCTGGGATTTGCGGCAGTGTTAATCCAGCATGACAATTTTGTTCACTTGTTCACACACTTCATACAATCGGAAAAGCGGAGGACTCTCGGTCTGCCTACTTTTCTAATGGAGATAATTTTTATGTCAGCATTAAATTTTTCGTGTAATAGCATCACATTTAAAAATAACTTGGGGATTAAAATTTTTATATTTAGCTAAGATATTTACTGATTATAAAATAAATAAAATGTCTCACAGCCTCTGCATGACAAAATGTTAACTGTTAAGAAGTTATTTTATCCTATGACTAATGGAAGGAGAGTTATGAGATGGGCAGCTTTTGGGCTGCCCACGCTCAGCTTACGTTTGCAGTTATATTGTGTAGACCGAAACATGATAAGCGCAAACAGGTGGACAGAAGCTTCGGCGGAGAGTGAAAGTCACATGGGTGCATTTCGATTCATTGACTTTTATCCGCCATTGGTTGCACCATTGCTCAATCCGGGTGAGGTGTGTTTGGTGATTGGATGAGGCTGTTACATGATCGGGATGGAAGGATATGATAGCTGTATCATCAGCAAATGTTGCCAGGAATGTCTCTGGAGTGATGGGAATGTCAGCAGTGAAGAGGATGTAGAGGACAGGACCCAGGACACTGCCTTGGGGAACTCCTGCCTCGATGGGGTAGATATTTCACTACTCAGAACCACTGTGAACTCGAAAGGAACGATCTGAGAGGTATGAGCGGAGGGTAAGGTATAAGGTTTGGGGTAATATGGATTTGAGCTTGAAAAGCAATCCGGAATGCCATACCCGGTCAAAAGCTTGCGCTATGTCCAGAAAGGCACCCGAGCAGTATTGTTTATTTTCAAGAGCTGAAGAGATATAGTCAACGACTCTGAGGTCTTGTTGAACTGTGGAGTGTCTAGGGCGGAATCCAAATTGATGTGTCGGAAAACTTGGGATTGGTGACGATAGGTATTCTTCAATTGTTTGGGTTAGGTCAGTATGAAGTTCAGGATGGGGAGTGAATGTGTGAGAAAGGTGAATGGCTAGTTCTTCGGCTTTATCTTTGTCGGATGCTGCCCATGTGCTATCAAAGCTAACTCTTGGAACTAAATTAGCTATGATCTGAAACCAGCTACTAATATTTAGTTCTAAAGCGCTAGATATTTAGTTAGATCTATCTTGAGGTGGTGAAAACAAAAATAAAATCGATTTTATTTTCATTTTTAGCACCCCCGAAAACATATAAAGATACCCCAATTTGTTCAAAATCTGAAAAGTTAAAATAATCGATTTGCATGAGTGAGATCACATAATCGATTTTATTTTCGTTTCCAAGACCTCCGAAAACATAAAAAGGAATTTTTAGATGTGAAAAGTTGATATATATCGATTCACAAGCGCACGCGATTACAAAATAGATTTTTTTAAATATTGAAAACCCCCGAACTGGTATGAAGGGACCATAATATGTTAGGGTAACCACTAATACGGTTAAAGAATTAGTTTCCCTAACAATCTGGAACTAATTTAGTTATTGACTGTTAGCTACCGGTAAATCTTACAACTAAATTAGTTGTTAGTTGAAATGGACAACTAATTTAGTTCTAAGATTTAGCGGTCAATATACGTCAATAGCTAAATTACTTCCCGTTTTTTAGGGAGACTAATTCTGACAACGATTTAGCTATTAGTTTTTCGTTAGTTAACTAAATATTAGCTAGCTAATGCCCAACTCTGGTTCAGCTGACCAGTACTCAACATATTCGACTAACTTTTTAAAATTCCCTCAGTTAATATTCCATCTATCAAAAGTATATTTCCAATAACCTCACCTACTAGGCAACTTATATGACTAGTTACGTTTTGATAATGTAATTAAAAGCCAAAGAATTTATCCAGATTCATTTTTTAGCATTTAATTTCCAGAGCGAACTTTTATTGATTATTATGTTAAAACTGATATTATATTTGTATAAACACCTAGAAATTTACTTTCGATATTATATATTCATCTAATTGAAACTACACTATGGTTATGTTACAAATTGTGGTATAAGATTATTATAAAATTACTTATATAGCAACTTAAATCTTGACTACCAACAGTTTTTAATAACTCAATTAAACCTTTAGAAATGAGCAATTATTATGAGTAAATACGACCTACCATAAGAAATAAAAATATTAATTGTGTAACAAATTAATGAGAATTTTCTTGTGTATTTTTTAAGTATGGGGAGAATGTTTGGAATTTATTTCATTTATATATCTACACTACTATACTCAGCAAACTGACCCAATAACTGAATCATGGATGGCAGCGAAAAATCACACATGGGAAATGTAACAATGTACACTCGCAAAGAAATGTAACAACCAATAGAAGAAGACTGTCGTGAGGCAAGTGGCTGCGCAAAGTTTGCTGTTGTGGCACTGTTTGTATAGCGCTCCCTGTATTTGCTCCTTTCTTGTTAGCAGCGGGGGTTCGGATGTTGGGTGGCTCTGTAGTCATTCTTCTCTTTCAGCTCTTAGGAAAAAAAAGAACTAACTATTTCTATTGCAGTAATTGGACAAATATTAATTTCGTCTTATATTTCTTTGCGTATGAGATAGGATATACATAAGGCAAAATATAATGATTGCACAAATGATATTTCTAATCTTCCTTCGGGTTTGATTCCTGATGATCGTCCTCGAAGTCTTAAAACTATGTATATGTATTTATATATTTACATATACATATATAAAAGATTAATCAAAGGTAGTATGAATAACTCATTGAATTTTCATACAGCTTTAATAGGTATTTTTGAAAAAAAATAAAATAAAATAAAGAGTCCAACGAAATTGAATTCAAACGAATAGTTATTGGTACTGATGAAAAATGTATAAAAGTTTTTTTACAAGGACAAAGTTTTTTTATTTATGACGAGAATCATTGATGACAGAATGAGAATGTGATTTGGGAATTCTCATTAAATATTACTGAATAAACAAGCGAAATTTTATCGAAACGTGTAAAAAAAAAAGCACTTGTTGCCTGGTTGTGGATCATTAATGAAGAAGGTGAGTTATTAATTATCCCGCTTGCTACATGAGGCACGGAACTGGCTATCGTCCCCTGCCCATCGCATTACGTCCCACCCTCAATCTATTTATTGTACTTCTCAATGCTTTATAGATAATATTATTTATTAGATAATTCAGTTTTGTCTACCTATTCTCAATGACATATTTATATGCCGTGTCAATAATTAACATGTGGAATGGTTCTGGAGTTAAATATTTAACTAGCAGAAACCTGATTTAGGAATAGTATTTTTCTCCCTTACTGTTGACTCAGTTACTATGCTCTTTAAGAGTGGTATCTATTCTTTCTTTCAGAAGGATTATGAGGAATTAAAGAGGGAGCGAGGTTAGAAACAATTGGGTTTGAGCGATTGAAGTGGATCTTGGAAGGATTGATATTTGGTTCTGGCCAATCCGGCAACATTTAATCACCCTACCCTAACTCCTTTCTTCTCTCGCATCCTCTCCCCTCCCCTCTCCTACCATTTTTCGACTTCTTCTAACCATTATTATCATTTACTTACTTTTGTCTTTAATTACTATCTGTTTTTATTTGTTCTTATATTGTATATACAAGACACGGAGGCCCCTAAACTCCAAATCTTTTAGCAGAATTCTCATAGAATGGACACATCAAATCTCAGCTAAGTATTTCAATGTACACCTTTGAGTACCAACGGTAGAAAAAGGTTGTATTCAATTTGATTTATATAACATATACGTATAGCAATTTACTAATTCATGTTTTATTTTAGGTTTTAGAAGGATAAAAAAAAAGAGTCAACATTTGAAGCTCTGAAGTCATTATGATTAATTTTATTTTATTAGTTGTAAAATTAAGATTTCTATGATTAGATACGAGAAGAATTCGTTGGTTCAGTGGGGCCCCCAATCCCATCTCCGTACGTTCTAATAGGTCTTATTATTGTGATGGAAATGAACTTTTGTAATCAATTAGAAGCTTAGAATGCTTGTCTAGTAAGTGTAGTGAAAGAAATCGACGAATAGTTCCCTGTCTATTCAGTATTATTTAGCATGAAGTTGTCCAGACACTTATTTACGTAAACGTACAATACGTATTGTCCTTCGTAGAAGATTTGTTCAACTGGGATAAATGAAACATTATTATAGAATACTGTAGGGCAGAAGTCGTAGGTTAATGAAAAAGGATAAAAGTGATTTGATGGGGTTTCTTATTAATTAATTTTAATATGCGAAGTTTTATCTAGCCCAGTTTTATAGATTGTATTTTTTTAAAAGTAATTCATGTATTTGAATTAAATTACTACTAACTGATGGTTTCATTATCAAAATATTAATAAAATTTTTTTAAAAATATTTTTAAAAATATTTATCTAGCCCAGTTTTATAGATTGTATTTTTTTAAAAGTAATTCATGTATTTGAATTAAATTACTACTAACTGATGGTTTCATTATCAAAATATTAATAAAATTTTTTTAAAAATATTTTGATCCCTACTATTTGCTTCGGTCAATAGCGAAAATTATTAATATTTATATGTATTTTTATTTTTATTTTTTCGTCGGTCCGAAACTCTCATTGAATTCCTATACTGATCAACTTATTGTAACCATGGTGGGGGCTCAAGTTTTTCATTTTGTGGGACTACCACTCAATGAAAAAAGTCTATGCCTCAGGCCGGATTCTAACGGCGCCACCTGCAGATTTCAGATTTTTAACAAATATGTTACTAGCGTTTCGATGTATACAGTTTTAACTGATCAATAACTGTTTCATAAAATTAGCGGAAATATTATTAGTAAATGTCATTGACATTTCTCAGAGCACATTTTTGAAAAATGTAATCTTCCGTGAACCAACCTAAAGGGTTGCGTTCATAACGAAACTTATGAGAACTTGTTTTTTTTTGTTTCGGACAGAAGTGATTTAAAGCTGATCAAAACAATAAAATAAATAACCACTTACATTAACTTTTCCTGAGGTAATTTAGTAAGGACATACAGGAAGTAATTTAAATTACCAATTGACAAATAAATTAAAAATTATTTGGGGAAAATGTTAGTTTTTCTGTCTTAATATATTTACAGAAGACTGTGACTCGAGTATACAATTTCAATTTGCATGCTTTCGTAACCTGCTTGCATAGGATAAAATGAAAACAATAAGTATTTTGAATATACATTTATTGACAGCATATATATCTTAACAAAATATGTACGATAGGTAAATGAAAAAAAACAATCTCGTTTGAATTTGAAGATTCAATTTATAAATTCAACCGTATTTTGTGTTCACTTTTAATGCTTGATTTAACCAGGTATAGTTGAATGAACTTTACATGTTTGGTTCTGAATAAAGAGTAGCTCACTATTTTAAGTACTTCGAACTGGTATTTTAGATAATGGTTATTTTCTTTTGAGATACTATAGAAATAGCAGTAACAGTGAAATGTGAGAGATTAAGGCTTAACCAATTTGACCATTAGCCGAAAAATAATATATATTAAAGTCAATATTTTTATGATAGAATATCCTTATTCTATCATAATGCTCCTGCATTATGGGCTACTAAGATTGAAGATTCCCTGAATTTTGATGACTTATATGAACACGATATTTTCACACCCATTTAAATATATATATTTATATAAACTTCAATAAATTAACCCCGTTTGAAAGGAGAATATTTAAAAAGTGTCCATAACACCATGCGAAACCGCATAATATATGTATACAGGCTGTTTCAGGGTTAAGAAGCTAAACTGAAAATATAAACTATGGACATCAAAACAAGAAAAAAATTTCCTCTGAAGGTATGTCCGCAAACACTTTGTTTAGGAAATATTCACACCTAAAGATTTTCATTGTTATGAATTATTTACGTTATATGAAATAAATAAAACCTATTTATTTGCTCTAACTAATTTATTAATTAATTGAAAACATTAAGATTCATATTAAATGTATTTCAAAGTGAAGGTATGTCCGCAAACTCTTTGTTTAGGAGATGGATTATTTACAAATGATACAATTTATCCAATCATTTACAAATAATAAAAAAAAAAAAAAATTGAATTTAATAAGTTAATATTTTAAATTAGTTAATGCATACGGATTCCGTAAAATCTCTGATGTAAAGTGATAATCATTATAATTATTATTGTGTTAATTAATTTTTGTAAGTTTATGTTAACATAAGTCATTTCTATACTGTTCTGTGCTATAGTACTTAATTTTTACTGATATTTGAATTAAAACAGTATAAGAATACACATTTTCAAATTGAGTAACTTAGAAAATAAATAAAAATATTGGAATAAAAATCAAGAAGAAAATGGAATTTTTTTTAAATTAAGAAATTTGTGAAGGGTTCTCATTTCTTTTTTATAAACGTGAGACTTTTATGTCCTGTACACTAGACTAAATAAAAAAAAATTAACTTGAAGCACTTTTGTGTGGGGTTAAAATTCAAAACAGAAACATCGTTTTCATTTACTTCTCTGTAAATCAAGAATATGATGAACGGACAAAGTTTCGTTTTAATGGGTAAGTTAATTATAATTTTCAGTAAACAGTTTTGGCATAAAGCAGGGAAGTGTTTTTAGAACATAAGAATTCTATACATACTTTATATTACATACTACAAATAATATTAAAGTGTTATTATTTGTCTTCCATGTAGGGTCTTCACTTATAAATTTGTTTTAGCCATAACAAATAATCTAATACTTCAAATATTAATAATTACTCCTTGTAGTATATCATATGCATCCAAGCGTAGTTGGAAAGGGGTTGCGTGTGTGCTACACTATAACCTTATTCCATTAATTAATTAATAAAGCTCAATTGTTGTTTGGGACTTGTTAATCGATTTCAATTATTATTATAAAAACCATTTTGTATAAAAACTTCAAAAAGTGAATTGAAATACGACACATGTATTTTTGTTGCATGAAAATTCCGTAAACAAAGTTATTTGTCTGTGTGTGTGTGTGTGTATGTATGTATATATATTTTAATATATATATAACAAACAAGTAGCTTTATTAAATATTTATAAATTACCTTTCTCTTTAACATTTTTTTTAGAATTTATATATTCTGATTATTTTTAGATTCTAATTATATATTTTTAACATATCAAATGTAGAGATGTAATGAAAATTTAAACATGTTTAGTAAAAAGAAAATTAATACATAGTAGAAGTATAAAAACAATTGAATAAATACAAATAAGATGAAATTAGCTAAAGTAAATACTAAATGCAATAATAGTGTTAGAAAATCTGAAAAAATAATACAAATTCTTGTTTCATGAAGTAATTTTGTTCCTTATTTAATTCTCATTTTTATTCTATTCTTACAGTATCTTCACTTTTTAGTTATATAATTATTTATATAATTTTCTCTCTTATACACTGTCAGAGATTCCACTTTCTTTCCTTTTACCACTCTTATTATTGTTGGATTTCATCAATTTGTTACTTTTGTTTTTTTACTTTGTTTATATCCATCTCTCTTATCTCGTATCTCTGATTAATTTTTAGTCTTGGCGATGGCTTACATACATAAACCTCACTATGGGAGAGTCAGAGGAAAGAGAAAGAATCCACCTCATCCACCCTTATAATTTTAAAACCTAAAGAGGTAGAAAATTAAAATTTCAGAACCTATTTCGAACTGCAAACATTGTAATAGAACTATTTTACTCAAAGCATATCTAAAATTCAAAACCAATACTATTCCTCTGAAGTTGGTGAAATGTGGATTTTACAAAAAAATTTTCTGCTTGAATAGAAAATAAAATTGTTATTTTCAAGTATCAATATTCGCAACAGATGAACTAACATTTTGAATTGTAAACATTTAAATAAAATTAATTTTAATAATTAATTAAAATTTTATGTACAGGTAAAATTAAGCTATTTGATAATTTATAAGAGATAATTTATTCATTTGTTTAGAGATAATTTTTTTTTTAATATAAGGTTTTGTTCTTCCCAGAGAATATTTGTGGCAACGCCCCTGCCTACAGGTTTTAGCCAAGACAATGGCTTTTAATTATAAAAACTCAACTTATCATTTTGTTTTTTAAAAATCTCTTAAACTTGTTTTTAAATCATCTATAAACCAAATAATCTAATTAATTTTTATCAAAGAAAACTTATGTATAGTATTTAAATTATTTTTTTATTTTTTTTTAATGTACCTAATATAATTTTTTACCAATTGTGTCAATATTTAAATTTTTTTTCCAGGGAGTAATATATTTCCTTTAATATATTATATTTACAAAGTATTATTATGTACAAAAGTTAGTAATTTAAAATTACTTTCGTTAGTGGGCAGAAAAATATAAAATTTTTTAGCAATTTATGGAATACTCGTTATTTGTAAAGATATTCTTAGTTAACTTTTTGCAAAATCAATTTAAATAATAAATTAGAAATAAAGATCCTATAATGACTTTTGATGGATCGATGAGTAGGAGGCCTTCAGAACTTTGTTATACGGTCACTATAATGCCAAGTAAAGTTTTTTTTTAGGTTTCCGTGCAGAGTTGAGGGGAAAGAGTTGTCCGAAGACGACTCGGGAGGTAGCTGAATAGACTATTGGGGTTTGGGAAAAGTTGGCTAGCGGCAAGAGGTCTATCAATAAATAAACAAGACTCTCCTAGCTACTTACACCTGTAATTTGCTGTCATGCATTATTATCGTCCAAGGTATACAATAATTATAGCTGGGTGTATATTATACCGGAGGAAGGAGTGAATTTTTAACAGGGGCAATTTACCGGCGTTCGACTCTTCTTTTGTTTGTACTCTGTCGTTCAGGCGATAGCTCAGCCCCCTTCCTAGCTCTTTCATTATTTATTTATAGCTCTTTTAACATTTTAAAAAAATGTATTTGTATACATATATGTTGTGTTTGATCTCTCCTATATTATGGATGGGGGTTGTTGATAGAACTTTTAGAAATTTCATCATTCGGGTTTTTAAAGTTTTGGGACCTCGAAGTTGGACTCCGTATCTATATTAGATTCATAAAAATCTAAAATAAAAAGCGAATAATCGTAATTTAGAAGCAGTGTTTAATATTTAATTAATGTTATTGAAAAAATTATATTTATAAATTCTATTCCTATTAAAGGGCCATAACCCAGGAAGTGATTTTTTTTCTTATCTATGATCCAGTTAAAAGTATTGCCATAAACAACAACTGTCGTTTCCGACTAGGTTGTATTCTTAGATACCAATACAAAATAATTTATTTTTGTTAATCCATATACTCTTATCGATGTTTCTATACTACCATTGGGCTCTTCCAAAATACTGTTACCCCTAGAATTCAGTTGCTAAATTCAAAATAAAAAAGTATGGGTTTTTTTTTTTTTCACGAGCCTTGTGATCTAGATAAGGATTGGTTCAAATTTCCGACATCCTGCTTTTCACAAGTCTTAGTTTACAAATCTTCTGAGTCTACAAAACATTATCGGCTGTTGGTCTATTTGTTGGTTTGAGTCACAATTTTGTCTTAACCCTGTGGAACGATTGGATTGCTATTTATTTTTATTTGTAGGAAATTGGCGCAAGAGCAGAACAACGTGTTTTTTTAAAATCTAAATCAGAACAAAAAACAGAGCTCAAATGATTTTTGTAAAACTGGCCTAATGTTCTCCTTTAATGCTCTTCGTAAATTCTAGAGAAGATGGAAGAAGAAATATTCACAAAAAAATAATAGAGTTAGACGAAAAGCAAGAAAATATATTGAAATATACGTACATTTTACATAAAATTAAATATATGGTCTTTCTGGAAGAAATGTCAGTAAGGAATAGGGGGAGTTGGTTCACCAAAAAGTAGTTCAGTATCATTAATCTCTCCTCGTTGTCCGGCTTATCCCCAATATGATTTTTTAAAGGGTTTTCCACTAAAACAAAACTTTACTATGTGATCTTTCTTTAATGTAACTGATTAATTAATAACAGATTCTTCACCTCTTATCACTATTTTCGTAATCTTCGATGAATTTCCTATAACATAGCTACGACTTTGTAGAAAGGACGTGACGGCCGTGCGGGTTAGGGCGTAGGTCTCAAAGCACCTGGTTCGGAACGTTATGGGTTCGGTTCTTCCACCTGGGGCAGTTAATATTTATTTCTCGGCGGTCCCGAGAAAAGAATCTCGACTCTCCCACCTTGGTTAGTACGCGGTGGCCACTCTGGTAGCCGCTGGGGGTTGGCAAAAAGTCCACTAGGCCTCCTTGCCATACTAGTTTCCCCGACAGTTACAATATTAACAAACAAAGCAAAGTAAAAATAAATAATTTTAGGAATAGTTGATTAGCTTTTTTTTTATCTAGTTCCTGAATATCATAGGCGTCTTTTTGTTAAGAAACTTAAATTTTTTTTTTCAATATAATTCAATAAGAGCCATTTCTGATTTATGAGGATTAAAGTCGGTAAATCGTAATGAATCTAATTTTAGTAATGTTTATGAATTTTTTTTTAATACTTTTTATTTATTGATAGATATTACAATCTGCCACACCGTTGTGGGCAATAGGTAATAGTGATGAATGATTACATTGATACTAAAATAAATTAAAATAAGAATACAAATAAATACATGAATGAAAAAAAAAATTTCTCTTAAAATATATACAAACAGAAGGATAAACAAAATGAACATAATCAAACTATGTGTATGAAAAAAAAATAACATAATGATAAAATAATATAATCTCTAGTCACATTTACACTCTTATATACAATATTTACACAATCGACCTGAGGATCCCTGAGCCCACTCTATCCCCCACGTGTGAGGGGTAGTGCAGAGCTCAAAAGATCCCAGCGCATCTCTCTCGCCGCATCACTGGTAATGAGCCAGTGAAGGCTGAATGTTTATGAATAAATTTCAAATCTGTTAGCCTTCTAGATATTTGATGCTTACTTGTCACATACTCAATACGAAGTTTCTATCTTAATATAGTAATTTAATGATAAACAAATATGTGTCCATCATCTCTCGAACGATTTTTTTTGGTTGATTAGGTTTTTTAAAATTTAATTTGAGAATATTATATGTGTTTTTGCAGTAAGAAAGTTTTAACTTTTTCAAAATTCCAGTTCAAGATAGGGAAAAGAGAAAATCTTTATTGATGAGAGTTAAATTCGTAAAATCGTAGAGAATATAATTTTAGTTATGTGGATGGATAAATTTTCAATCGTTTGTCGACCACATATTTGATGCTTGCCACACATTCAATTTTAGTAAAGCAGTTTCTACTTGAAAATAAGCGATCGTTGGGAAAAATATCAATGATAACGAGGTGTTATCGTTTGTTACATATGGCATTAGAAAAAAAAATTCTCCTATTTCCAAAAAAAGATTTTCCTCAAGTTTTCTCCCAACATTAGCTGCTGCCAGAAGCAAGAAATGCTGAAAGCTAAAGGGAGCACAGAAAATGTCTGAAAGTGTGCAATTGATTAATTTTGTACTCTTTTAAGTTACTGCAGGCCTGCATCAAGGAGGTGCTGTACTTTTCCACGTAGGAGGGCTCTGGTTTCAACGGTCATCATTGACTGTAAATTAAGAAAATATTTTTACTCAGAATCGAAGATTTTTCTGAAATTATAAGTAATTGATATCATGGAACTAAGTTGGTTCCCTGTAAGTCAATCGATTGTCGTCAAATCAAGGTTCGGGCGTTATCAATAATGTGGAATTTGGTAACTAGATGGTTCCATTTACATCAAATTCTATTATCTATTATTAATGCGCATTCACAAACGCAGTTCTTATGGTATACCTATGTTTCGAAAACTGCTGGTCAGATTTTGACCCAATTCGGAAGAAAGTTAGAAATTAGTTCAAAAATTATCCAGTACCAATGTTATCCAAGTCCATTAGCTAGATTCGCTTACAAATGTATTTTCCTTGAAACCTCTATGTAAAACGTCCTATCTGATTCGGTCAAAAATATGAGGAGTGTTTGGGATTAGTGTAAATCAGTTCAATATTAATTCCAACTAATTCCATCCACTGCATTCACTTAGGCACGCGCAAGCGTATATTCCTTGAAACACCAATATTTTGAAAACGGCTTAATTGATAATGGCTTAATGTTGTATAAAAAGTTGGGGATTAGTGTAACTCTGATCTGGTATATAGATCATTGAATTTCATTCTCTACTTTAATTCTTCATGCGAAAGAGTAAATTTTCATTTTTTAAGTCTCTATTTACAAAATTAATGCTGTATCTCTAAAACTGATTGTTCTAGATTTTTTAAACAAGTAGCCTCAAAAATAAGGAAAACGGCAATAAAAAAATTTTGCCCGACTTGATCTGTTATATGGCCCACTATAATCTGGCACACTACTTTCCTTTGTATTGAAAGTTGGTGTGATATAGACCCACTGATCTCTCTTTCAGTTATAGGTACAATTTTTGAATATCAATTCGTACATATCTCGAAAATAGGAAAGATAGCAGAAATTGATTTGAGCTTCGTAATTCACGGAAGGAGATCCTTAATCCAACTTCTTTTTTTGTCGCATTTTCATGTTGGTGAGCTTGCCTATTCTTGTCTAACCTATCTCTTATCTTTATTTAAGTATGTTCTTCAATTTTATTACGGAAGCGGAGATTCATATTGATGAAAAATTGAGTTTGTATTTGCAAAGGAATTTTATTCAAATTGGTAGTTCAAATAAATCTCTATTTCTCTTTCTATTACATAATAGAAGATTTTATAATAATCCTATTAGTGGTCATAGGTCTGAACCTCAAAACGAATCAATTACTTTGAAATTTTTAATTGGAGATAAAAAATGAAAACCTTGTTTTATAGATCAATAGAGTCGATGTTAACAATCACCTGAAAGACAGGTTATGGAATATTCAAATCTACTGATGTGATTATAGGAGCGAATCGTCATTAGGATAGAGTCATCGTAATCCTTTGATCTGTAGCGGAAGGGTAGTAGATGAAAGAGCAAGGGGAAAAATTAACGGCAATTCTTGGGCAGGCTGTCATTATCCTTCTTATTATTGAATAATTTATCTCGGAAAGGAAGGAGTAAGGCGGGAACCTAATTAAAGAAGGGCTAACAATTATGTACCATCCCGGTTCGGTCCCTCTCAATTGGCCTCTTTGAATTTTTAAGATGTCGTCGGGGTACGGTGTCTTTGTGACCCCCTCCCATTATTCGTCGCTAAAGACGTTTTCCAGGAGCACAAAGGGCACCTCTCCTTCGAGTGCCACCATCAAAAGTTAAATTGAGGAAGGGGAGATACAATGCCGAGTTATTTCAGTGCTTGAAAGGCGAAGCTCGGTATCGCTAGCTCTTTCTTGTGAATATTTGATAAAATCTTTTCAAGGAGGGCGCTCGCCTGAGCCGCTTCTTTTATTACTTTATACAATTTGCCGGGGGAAGGAGTTAGTCTAATATTTTATAGCCGCGAGTACAATAGGCCCCCTATACGCCCCCATACCTCTAATATCCCCTTTAGTCAGTCAAATAACTTCCTTTCCTCCTTCCAAGGTAAACAAAAATCTCAAAGGAAATATTATTTTTATAAAAGTGTTTAAAATTTTCATCCGTGTATATATTTTTTTCTTTAAAAATCATGTTTGCTATGGTTTCGCAGAGAATGCATTTCTTGGCCTTTCAACTTCACATACAGTTTGCGTTCTCTCCTTTCATTTACTGAAAAATAATTCTCTAAGCCAAAATACACTGTTTAAAAATTCTATTTTTGTTAAAAAAAAAAAATCAGAACCAAACTTGAGCAATGTTTGCATTTTTTCCCAGTTTCCGTTAAATAATCACCAATATATTAAAAAAAGAATCAAAACTTTTTCACTCAAAACATCTTTCCAGATCCTTACAGCTTAAATAATTTTTGAAGTTTAAATTTTACAAATATCTTTTAATAATACCCCACTTATTCCTGTTGAGTAGAACTGTTACTTAGAACTAAATCTGGACCAACGACTGATATGGAATCCTCATACAAGACTGAAAAGACAGGAAACTGCTCTTCGATTCCGACTATTACAACATTTACTAGACAAACGGTCCAAACTTCCAATCCATTACAAAAGACTGATCTACTTGACTATTATAAGGCCTATCTGGACATACAGAATTGAGCTATGGGGTTCCACTAAACCATCTAATTCCCTCGAATCCAATCCTTACAGTCCAAAATCTTTCGTAAAATCCTTAATGCTCCTTACTTTGTCACAAATCAAATCATCCATCAGGAACTCAATGTTCCCTATGTTGCCGATTTGGCCACAACCAGATACCAATCCTTCCATAATAAACTTTCCAACCACCCAAACCAACTCGTTTCTAACCTGACTTCTCCTTCACTACCTAACAATCCTCCTAGGCGTTTGAAAAGAAGATGGCCTTGAGATCTTCTCCGAAATGTTTTTGGAGTTCTATCAATAAGTAGATTAAAATTAAAAAAAAAAAAAAACAAAAAAAAAAAAAACAAAAAAAAACCTTTAAACCAATAATCAATAAATTTTTTTTGACATCTGAATTTGATGAAAATCTGAAGGTTTTTTTAATATAAATATAACAGTGTACGATTTCAAAAAAGTACAAAAAGTATGCAAGAAAATAAAATTGAAATTGGAAATAAAGTATGATCCGAAGGGCACACACTGGTCCAGAAGGTAAGAAAAAAATTGTCGCTGAGCGCGATTATTTAACCGCAACAATTTTTTTTCACTTATCATTTTAAGTTTAAATTAATCGTTCGTTTCAGAACATATATTTCTATGTTATTGAACTGCTGCAATACTTTTCCACTTCTCCTTTGACAGGTTGACTAACTCCTCTTTCAACATTTTTCAGAAAAGTATGTTTAATAATATTTCTTGTAGCAAAGTTTTAAGACAAAAATATTAAAGTTTACATTTATGTTCTGTTCTTAACCATTTATTCAATGCTAAATTGGAATAGAATCAATATTAAATATGCCGTAAATGATTTTATTGATTTAGTTATTCTGACAACTGTAAGGTTCCTATATAGCTGAAGCGAAATCAAAAACTAATTCTTTAATAAATGTAATGATGTGAACAGTTATCAAACTGACAAACTTACTTGCGCTCGCCAATTTACTGTCAAACTCGTTTTTAAATTTTATTTACACTCTTTTTGGTGATTCTCCATTACCTTACACAACTTTCTACAGTCAATATTAATTTTTTCTAAAATCAATGACTTTCCAATGATATATAATACGCCTATAATATTACTCCTATTTCCAAAAATTTGTTTCGAACTAGCAAGCAAATATATTTGCTTTTATCTCTTTAATTTATTTAAAAGTTAACTTAATAATCTTTTCATAGTTTGTATTTATACATTTTTTATTATATAATATGAGATAGTTAATTATTTTCACAGAATTAAGAGGAAGTATTTTTTTTTAATTTGCATTTAAGCCACGAAATACTATTTGAATGAGGATAATACCTATCTGATATTTAATCTGATTATATCTACGGAGAGGACTTCAAAATTTGTATTTTCTTCGAAAAATCATATACGAAATTTTACACGATCACGATACTTCCTCTTACTGTATATTCCATAAATAGATATGTGAAAGTAAAAGTCGGTACCTTCCTGGATTATTTTGGACACCTGTGATACTAGTTTTAAAACATCAAATAAGTAAAGGAACAATGTTTCAGAGCTGCAATACATTATTGCTTCACAGAAAAAGTATGTACAAAACGTTTTCCAAGTGTATAGCTTCCATATTCAAACATTTAAATTTATTGTTAGTAAATTTGATTTGTCTTTTGAGAATAAAATCCCCTAGAGGAGCCAATTTTAATAAAGTGCGATGCCAAACATCCTTACCAATTCTGTCAAAATCAGAAAACAACTGGTATATGTCAAAAATATATTTAATATACTTCTTCAGTTATTTGGCGTATACCAATAATAATTTGGTCCATTATATGTATTAGAAGATTTGATTCTTTTGTAATTGTACAGTCTTGGTATTATTGTTCCCATATATATATGAGTACTTTATAAGGAATCACGTTTTGAAAAAATAAAATTTAGTTTTTCCAATTCTGGAACACTACAAGGTGGTAAAAATGGTGAAATCAATTTATTAGTAATCTTTCTTACATTTCTACTTCAAGAACCTTTTAGACCGCCAACCACCCGACCTTACCCTTAAATTGTATTCGGCCAATACTAATAATAATAATTTTTCTATAAAATCGGAAATGTTTCAACTTTTTATTAGAAACATTGAAATAATACTTATTGATATTTTCGAGCATATTTATGACTAAAAACATTTAAATAATAGCTAGAAAGAAAGTTATTGGTAGAAAAAACATTTAAAAATAGCTAGGAAAGAAAGGTAATTGATAAAAAAATAAATCAAAAATTAAAGATCACGATGTTATGTAGGCATTGCATATGAAAAAGTAATTAACGTCCGGGGGATGATTTAGGTGATTAAGGGAAATAAAGCCATCAGCAAAATTAAACTAATTTAACTTGAAATTATAATTTATTTAATAAAACAATTATGGAAAAGCTGTATGAAAACAAGCTTTTCAATGTTTAGTGAAAATATTTCGTCTACTATTAACTTGATATTTACAAAAAATCGAAATGAATAAAACCACTTAGTTATCAGTTATTATATTTTATCTAAATCATTACTGTCATTGAAGTATTTTCCTGGATTATTCTGAAGAAAATGTTATTAATAAATTACGATATTACTAGTCGAGAAATCAATCTTCTAGACTGGACACTCAGTATGTCAGGAGGCCAATAATTCTTCTCGGCCGCTGTATCCATCCCCCTTTTGTTCTCAGAGGTAGAAAAAAGAAAAAATACTGGTCCTCGTGGAACATCTGTATCCGTAACTACCTCAAGAGGATCCCTGGAATTTTTTTCACGTCAGCAATTGCATTTAGTCGGTGCACGTCGAGGATGTATTTGTCTTGTAAATATGTAAGGAGCGTGTGAGAGTTAGGGGTGGGGGAGATAATATTTAACGGAGCACAATTCCTCTTTACGAGTGGGGCTCGGCCCAGGACCAATTTAAAAAACAACAAACAGCCGTTTGGCCTCTCCCTAAGTACCCACTAAACACACCGCCCCTCCAATCTTAGCCGCCATCTTGACCCCCGTCTTCTCTGGTCGCCATGTTTACCCACCTTCCTTTTCTCTCCTTTATTTCACCTCTGCCTTTTTATTCCTTAATGGAAGCTCGGAAGGTCAAGAGCCGTTTCAAGTGCCTTATCGTCGGCAAGCTTCTTCAATGAGGATTGGTAAGCGTTCTTCAGAATGTGTCTCAGTTATTCTTCCTGAACACCTTTTTATTCCCCTTTGAAAAAGAATCACTTACATGGATCATTTTGTATATAGTACCTTTTTTAACATGATCTGTTGTAGTTGCAGATATTCTAGATAAAAGTGATAATTTAACACCACTGCATTCAATGTAGTCTCAAGCTCAGAATCAGGAATGCAAAATTATTTATTAACCAATGAATACGTCCCTGCATGTATCAAAACATACTTATTAATATGGATGAAAGAGGTTTTTTAATAATTTTGTATTCTATATTTTTAAAATACAAAATATTTTTTTAAAATTAAATATCTCTTACCCCTGTAGAACAGATTCGTTATCTTGGATTACATCTTGACTAATGTCTAACCTGGAATCCTCACACAAGACTGAAAAGACAGGAAACTGCACGCAGATTCCGACTATTACAGCACTTGCTAGACAAACGGTCTAAACTATCAATTCATTATAAAATACTGATCTACACGACAATAATAAGGCTCATCTGGAGATACGGAGTTGATCTTTGGGGCTCCACCACACCTTCGAATTCCTCTCGTATCCAATCCTTACAATCCAAAATCCTTCGTAAAATCCTCAATGCTCCTTATTTTGTTACTAATAAAACCATACATAAAGATCTAAACTTTGCTTATGTAACCGATCTAGCCCAAACCCGATATCATTCCTTCCATTAAACCCACTAGTTTCTAACCTTGCTTCCTCTTCCATTCCTGGCAATCCTCCGAGGCGCCTGAAAAGAAAATGGCCTCGTGACCTTATATTGTAAAATGTTTTTAGAGTTCTACAACTGGGTAGTTTCTCTACATGCTGTATCATATCATTATCAATATTTCATTATGATCAAATTTACTTGTTGTATTTTTTATACAATTGTAAATATCAATAAATAAATAAAATTAAATATTTTAAAAATGGACAGGAATGGTCCAGGTTCTCAAAAATCTAAATATATTATAAGTCCAATTTTTACATACACGATTTACTTAGCACTTACGAAATAAATGAAATGGTTTTTCAAGGCGTTGGATGACGATGTTGGTTAATTATTTTCGCAAATGGAAATAGTTCGACCAATAAAAAAGAAACTTTGCTAACTATCTGTGAAATTTGAGGTTTTACGTTTTTAGAAACATAGAATCAGAAAATAGAATAAAAAAAAAATCCGTTGAAAAAAAACTTTTTCTTAGCAGTTACTGGGCTGTTTTTTTTTTTGTTTTTTTTTGATTTGGTATCGAGGTAACCAGAATGATATTCGGAACTCTATATTACTATTTCAATTTTTTTTGCAAATGGCATCCCTTCAAATATTTTACCATATAACAATATTATTAATAAAATGTTTCAAAATCATGAGGCCTAAAAAACTATTGCTATTGGGAAATAATAAACCACTCATTAAAAATTGAAATAATGTTTAATTTCAAAAATTAACTAAAAGTATTGTACATTAGCGTGCCTCAACATTAACAATAGGAAGCTAATCTTAATACTTAATGATCATTTTAATTAAGTTGCATATTTCAATAAGATTTTTAATGAAAGGTCGTTAAAAAATGCTCAATGCCTAACTTACAATAACAATTTAAAGGATCATTCTAGAATTATAATTACTAGTCATTACAAACTGCCAAAGAAATTGAATTATCATTGTATTGAGTTGAAAAATTAATGTATTACCCGCAAATCACCTCTTGTAATTAATATCATTAAGGCTCTCCCTAGTGACGTCATTCAAAATAACTAATGAAGGTGGCTATAATCTAAAAGGCTAATCAAGATTTAAAACATATTTTGTAAATTGTTCTTTGTTAGGTCGATATTGGCACACAATTATGTAAATTGTTATTAGGTTATCAGGCATTCCATTGATTGAATTGGTTAGAAGTTCATTAAGTACAAAATTAAAACGTTAATAGAATCCATTATGTGATTTTACCACTGGCCTCTAGTTTGTTATTTAAAGTACTGGAATGGCTAAATGAAAGTTAAATTGCAAAAGTTTCTATTTTGTTGAACCCATTGTCCTTTTTTGTTTGTGCTTCAAACAATCACTGCTGTTTTTGAATGACATAACATTTTTTTTTTAATTGCTGCTGTTTTCTTAATCTTAATATTTCAAAAACTCCAGCAATTATTATTTAAATTAATTATTAAATATACCTGTAAATAATTGATTAGTTGATTTTTATGTGATTATAATATTATCAATCAGATTTTTAATTGCTCTTTATCAATTTAATATATTTTATAAATTCTAATTTATTAGTTATTATTATTTAATTTATTAATATAAATTATCAATTAGATATTATAATTTTTTTTTGGTTTTATAGATTTTATTGAAGAGCTACCACAATTAAGAGCAATAAGTATTTGAGTTCTAAGTATTCATTTATACTTTTTATATTGATGAAAATCAAAGAAAAAAAAATTAAATATTAACAGTATACAATAAAATTAAAAGAACAAAAACTAAATAATATTACTGAATACTTAAATTAGTTTACATGGTCTACATACTTTTGTCAAAATGTGTGTTTTTAATAGCTGCCAGTGCACTGAGTTCTGGAGAAATCTTGATAAGATTAAGGATTGATCAACAGAAACGATTGGTTTTACTTTTTCTTTTATAATTTACTTGATCTGTTTCCCTTAAAATAGACCAGCAGTAGCCGGCTAACATATCATTGTCCCAACAATCTTTGTGTTAGTCTTTAAAAATTTTGGTAAAACGCTAAAAAAAGGTATTGGCACTCACGGTGCCTAAGTTTTTAGGGAAAAATCACGGTGTGTATGGAGAAAATGTATCTTATTTATTGAGTTCACACCCATGGCATGATATTTTTTTAATGAAACATCAATATTTTTTATAATTATCTTTATCAATATATCACATCTTAACGATTTCATAAGAATCGTTAAAATGTCCATAGACCATTCGAAAGAAATCCCAAGTATTTTTTTCGTTAGTAGACAAAAGGTTTTTAAAGACCTTATCTTACATTAGTTTACGGATCTGTGGACCGAAGAAAATTCCCTTTTTTAATTTTGCATCTGAATTACATCGAAAAATTGTGCGTGAATATGAAGCGTTCTATCGTAAAACATTGTAATTGGAAAAATGAAAATTTATTCAATGTTAAATTTTTTGTTAGTTAAAAATGTTTTACCTTCAACCAGCAATCACTTATTATAACATAATATCAACATTACTCATTTAAGAAAACGAATTTCTTGAAGATTCTTTCAACAATTTATGAAATCACCGTTAAAAGATCCGATGATGCCAAAAACTCATTATTCACATAATAATAATAACAGAATCACACTGATTCATTAAAGTCTTGCCTAATTTGATGTGTAATTGAGGCAAAATTAGTTTTGAGGATCCAATAAAAATGTATATTTCAAATTAATTTCCCCTGGAGTAAATTTATTTCGAATAGGCAAGTTTTTCTTAATGTTCTCTAGCTTGACCCTCACAGAAGCACAAAAAACATGAATATTTGGTATACCTGCCTTGTAAACCTGCTAACATAAATCGGGACATGTTTCCTAGTTGTGCTGTTCATATTGTATCATTTTCATTAAAACATTTATGGTTTGATAGTTTGTTTTTAGTACAGTCATTGAATAATGATGATTACATAGAACCACTTTGAAGTTACGACGAATCGATAAACAAACGCTATTCCTCTGGATGGTAGTTTTGATTCATCACATTAAAAAGCCCATAAATAGGTTATCATAGCAAAGGCAAAAATCAACCTTTTTGATGAAATATGTTCTGAAAATTTGACTTCGGTCTCGTTATTAAGTTACTTAGGTATTTAGTACAAGTTCCACTGTTGTACACGACAGTAGTATACATGTTTTACTTTAAACTATCCGGTTTCACTAAAAGTAAATTTGACAATAGGAAATCAGAAGGCAGATTCTTATTTTGGATTAAAATAATTTATTTTAATAAATCCTTTCAAAAAATGTCTAAAATAATTTCAGGGGTCGTTAAACTGAGTCCATCTGGCAACATTAACTTTGAAGTTACTAACTTTTTTTTTACACATTATCATCTTTTAAAACTTATGTCGTTATACGCGCTCATTGAATTTTAACTTCACCGTTAAAATTTGCATTTATTAAAATTTAAGGTTTGCATTAATTTCCTTAAATTTGGGTTTTTTAGTTTTTTACAAAGCCAATAGAAACTTTATTTTATCTACATTCTATGAAAACACTGTTTGTTTTTCGTTTTTGATTAAGTTGGTTTGCCAGCAAAGGAAAGAGTATTAACAGCTGCAAGAGCAAGGTAATGACTGTTCCTTGAGATGAAGTGGGCGTGGGCAATGTACAAATTGGAAACTGTGGACTTCTATACCTACCTTGGAACAATTTTCAATAAATCTGGCAAAATAGACCAAGTGTCCAATAGGACAAATAAAGCAAATAGTATTTACTACCAGATATGCAATACTATTGTGGGAAGGAAGTAGGCAGGTAAGGATATCGAGCTCCATATTTTTAAAGCAATGTATCTTCCAACACTATTATATGGCAGTGAAAGTTGAATCATCCAAGACAAGCACATGAGCAGGATTATGGCTGCTGAAATGCGATTTTTGCGAAGAATATTGGGCAAAACAATGAGAGATAGGATAAGGAATGAAAGAATAAGAGAAGAACTTCAGATCCCCTCAGTAAAATCAGTGATTGAACACTGACAGCTCCGATGGTATGGACACGTCTGTAGAATGGGAAAGACAGAGTGCCAAGAAAATGTATGGAGGCGAGGCCGCCTGGTAGGAGACCTAGAAGAAGCTATATGGAACCTATCCAACGACTGGGTCAGAAAAGAGGAAAAACGATTGCTTAGATGAAGCACAAATTTAATTTATTAATTTAGTGATTAAGCACACATTTAATGCTTGCCATGGACCGAGATGTGTGGACCAAGTGGTTAGGTGCTCCTGAACGCTGAAAGGCACTTAGGGAGGATGAGAAAGAAGAAGATAAAATTGGAAATCATGGGAAAAAATAGGTGACACCCTCCGTATTATGTTGGTCGTGATTTACAACAAAAATCATGTACATCTAATGGTATAAAAAAGAAAAAGTCACATTTTGTAATTTAGTGTTTTTTTAATGAAAATAAAGGAATATTATTTATGTGTTCTATATTAGGACCCCTTATTATAATTAGCCATGAACTTTAAATAACGTTTTTTATAATACGACAAATAATAGAATAGTTTAATGACAAATAACAGTAATTTGAGAATGAAATATGGTCAGACTACAGGGCTTGTATAAAAAGAAAAATATGAGATTAGGTAAATAAAATTTTTATAAGTGTAATTTATATTAACAGTTTAAATTAGTGCATGCATGAAGTATGATGCATTATGGCTGATTTTATCGATGTATAGAAAAAATGTTAATATTTTATATTTATTACTTTATATTACATCCATTACTATTTATATTTTTATATTCATACTTTTGTTTCAATAAATTATTTTATTAGATGGATGTATGTTGAGCGTTTTTAGATTTTAATTAACTATAATTATGAGAATGACAACGCTAGAATTTTTCACATATATATTTTTACTATATTTTAAATTTTTACAGTATATTTTTTTGATTGTTATATCATCTTAAATTTGAAAAATAAAAAATATATATATAATACGTTACGGAAAAGATTTATAGGAAAATAATGAAAAAAAAAAAGTAAAGAATCATAAAAAAAGAGAAAAAAAAGAAACTAGAGGTAAAAGTCCAAAACCAATAATAAAAAAATCATATATTAATAATATTTAATTTAAATTAATATTTACTGCTTACATATATAGTTTATATATATAGTATGTAGCCCAACTAAGTTGGGCGGTACAACTTTTTCAATAATTGTTTCCCTCTCTTCCTAAAGATAGTATACTATTCCGAAACTAATGAAGAATAGATATTTTAAAATAGATTAATTGCTGAAAAAATGTGGAGTGTTAAAATACATTAGTGTCAATACTTTATTGATAATAAATAAATATAACTCTTACTGTCAATTGCATATGGATCATCGACAAATTGCGTTTATATTCGGCTGATGTTAAGGGGCTATGAAAAAAATCCTTTAAATTTTGCAGTTTATGATTTATCGAGAATATAAAAATGACGATAATATTTGATATGTAAAAATCGGACAATGCCGGATTGGGCCCTGCTTAGGGAGGGGTGGTATTATTAACAAGAGGAAGGAGGGGAGCGAGAACAATGGGACTGGCATCTAACAAATGGTTCGCTAGTGTCAACATCATCCCTCACTGCCGCGGGCCACGCAACTGTCTGCAGCCTCATCAAACTCTAATATTATACCAGCATTCTGATTTTATTTCATTCACTTCCTTATGTTTGCCTAACAAATCTACTAGCTTATCAAACGCATTTACTCGAGAATCTAGAATAGTTATGGCCGACGTTTAGAAATATCTTGATTTAATTTAACTAGCAGACTCTTTTAATTTTAACTTTTTGAATCAGGTTGAATACCTCAGGGAGTCTCGTTCATAATTTTTTATCCTGTATGTTGGACGATAAGCAGATGAAGTTGATTTAAAAGAATTTAGTTTCATTAGATTATAGGGAGACTGTTTTGATGATTATTTTTTAATTCACGTTGGGTACCTAAAACAGACTCATTTATCATTATTTTACGATTAGGTTATTTTATGGAGGAGCGGGGCTTCACTAAACCCTTGAATTCCACTCGTATAAAATCCTTACAATCTATCTATAAATCTTGGCGCTTCTTACTCCGTCACGAATAAAATCATCCACAAGGACCTCAATTGCCTTATATTTCCTAATTTTGGCTATAACCAGATATCAATCCTTTCATGATAAGCCCCCTAATTACCCAAATACACTTGTTTTGAACCTTGCTTCCACAATACTTAATAATCCTCCTAGGCGCCTGGAAGCCTCGAGACCTTCTTCTCTAGAAATGATATTCAAGTTTCACCAATGGGTGAAAGATTCCTCTTGGTTTATAAAAAACATTACATCACGAACTACGGCTTAAATTAATCAAAAAATGTTCTACAAAATTTTACTGTGGTTAAAGGTGTAGTAGCTTACAACCTAAAAAATTCAACTTCCACTCGGAGACTGAAGCCCAAACTAGAGTTTAGTAGAATTTCATAACTCTGCAGTTATAAATTTCTTATTATTATTAGTGTTTTCTCAAATTATTTACTTCGGTTATGTATTTTATAAATTATGTAAATATTAGTTGTTTTATTTGTATTTTTTTTTCTTATTTCGTTCATTCTTCAGTTACTATTATTATTTTTTAAATATTTTTGTTCAGATACCTCATATTTACTTATTGTATTTATTATTTGTACAGTTGTAAATAACATTAAATAAATAAATTTAAAAAATGTATTGCTTAACGTTATCCATTAATTATAATATTGTAAATAGGTAGAGGCCTATTTTACACAAAACGATGTATGTATATATGCACAGTACATGTTGTACTTCACACCGTTCATAGGTTTTACACTGAGAACCATTTTATGTCAAAGCGAATCCAAAATTTCGTCGCTTGAATAAAAATTTGAATTTTATTTATCAAGCAATTGCAATTGAGGTAAACTGAAGGGTAAAATTTATGGCTTTAGGTACACTCACAGGTTTACACATTTTTGCCAAAAATGAATCGACTTACAGCTATTTTTTTTTTCTGTTTACCCCTACCTCGTCTACATATGAGGTAGTTATCCTCCATGTTATTATATTTATTTAACCAGAATGGAAAAATCTAATTTTTATTCCATTGAGGTTGCGACGAAAGAAAAGTCAACCCCAGAGTAGATTCGAACCGGAGCCGTTACGGACAAGAAATATTATTATTATATTTTTCATATATAATATATCTTATATTTCATTTATTCACTAATAGGTTACTAAATAGATCTAGTAAATCTTTGTGTGATTAGGTATTCAAGTTTTGGTGAACTCCTGATTTATTAAAATCAAATACGAACTGAGGTTTTTTGAGCAATTTTTGCTCGGCCCAGTTAGTCCTTTGCTATTGTAACAATACTCAGTATAGACTTTGCTCTTTATTATTTTAGGGAATGTCACTAAGATTCAATCACCAAAATATAGTTGATTCGCATCTCACTGCTACCCAATATTTTTTAATTAAATATTTCATGCAGATATTGTTGATTAGAAGGGAACACTGGCCAGGTTTCAGATACAATTATCATGCATATTGAGGAGTACAATCAGTTATTATCGTTGATACAATGGGTTCCGCCCTGTTGGTGACGAGGTGCATGCTGATTGGTAGGTATTGTCGAAGGAGTGGTCGAGAATCAATTAGCCAATGTTTGTCGCCGGGGGCCATAATCAGCAGTGTCAACATCATCAACTCCCGCTCCAGTAACAGCTTCCAGAAACAGTTCCCAGTAACAGCTCTCCTACTCCCATTACCTCTCTTCGCTCCAAATCCATAACGAGTTTTCTGTCGTTGAGATGTTTGCAAAGGAAGGAAAAAGGGGGAGGAGCTAGAATTTTATGTTATAGGGATTTCTTTTTCTAATTGTGTTTTACAGTGCGATATTCAACTAAGCAGTAAAATTCACTGAGAATTAGTTTCTCTTCTCAATGAACCAATTTGGTTCTGAACTGGTTTTGCCAATGGTGCTATTCAGGGCCGTAAATACCAGATGGCAAGCTGACAATCACTACGTTTCTAGGACCTAGAGAGACCTGCAATTATTAGTTTTGAATAATACTAATGAGCAATAAAATACACACAATTACACTAAGATACAAAACAAATTGTTGGTTTTGAAGAACAATTACACTGAAGCAATTCTAAGATACAATTATAATTACTGTAATTGTGTAGCATAATTGCAATTACAGTAATTGTAATTGATATTCCCAATTACAATCACTTGTCAACACTAAATTTTTACAATTATACGTAATTTAACTTGTATGTGATTTCTGTTTATTTGAATATATTTCTTTTAAGCAGAAATCCTAATAGGTAAAAAAAAAATCGATGGGCACTGCGCCATCATAAGATCTGTTTTGTATGTATTTTTAGCATCTTCAAAAACATAAAAATAATATATATTATGTTAATAAATCTATCAGCGTGAAATCTTAAACTGAATATAATTTATATATTTTGGAGCCATTCTATAACAATTTTTTTCCCGTTTTCGCATTAAGTATTAGTAGTTAAAATTACATTTAAATGTAATTGAATTATAAATTTTTGGGATTCTAGGAAAAAAAAGAAGATAAGAATGGCTGAGCAATCACAATTACAATTATTTGTAAAAGTTGTTGTATTTCTGCAATTTCCAATTACACTAATTTTAATTGTAATTACTTTTTTCCCAACTCTAATGATGACTCCTACGATATTACTTAACATTAAAAAGATCTTCGGAACATAATGTTTTGCCAAGTAAACCTTGCGGCTTTGCTTGAATAGTGAGTGACACATCTAAAAAAAAAAAAAATATTTTTTTCATATTGTGTTTGCTGTATTCCGTGGAACGTTCTTAGACTGAAGTTAATTTGTAACAACTCTAATAGCTCTAGAAAAGTTACTATCTTAGTAATACTTTAATTTCTTAATAAAACATAAAAATGTAAGATGTGCCAATAATCAAGCAAAGCAGCGAAATTTTCTTATCACCATGATGTGGAAAAAAAAATTAAATACATTATAAGTTCTGAATTATTGACAAAACTATTCTACCTCTGGCATTGTGGAACAGTGTTTTGTTTTTACGCTCGTATTTCCCCCCTAATTTTGTTTGGAAAAAAGATGAAAAGAGATTGAATTGTTTCAATATGGCTAAAGAACTGCTAAAAAACTTCAAAAAAACATTCTTCTAACTCAATTTGGATAGGTGCATTAAGGTTCAAGAGGAAAATTCTATTATTTCGGTTATTTAAAAGCTGTTTATTATCAATTCAGAATAAATTTTTTTTCATATTTTTTTAAAAAAATACTATTTTATTTATTGATAGATATTACAATCTGCAACACAGTTTTGGGTAATAGGTAATAGTGATAAATGATCTCATACATACTAAAATAAAATAAATTAAATAAATGAATAAATTTCAAATTAACTTTATCACGGTATGCTTCAAAGTGTAAAAACTATTAACTACCTTAATTTTTAATTAAATCAATATAAGAAATTAAGTAATAATTCTAACTTCGGTATGACAGTTTTATGACCTTTTAAAAGAGAACATTATAAGGATTCAACGTGGAGTACAACTTCACTAATTTTATTTCTGAATTATACAAAATGTAAATATCAAATTTTATTTACTTGTTAAGAACTATTATTCTTTTACGAAAACATAATAATTATAACTAAGGCATATAGTTTCATAAAATCAAAAATTATGTTTTCAATATTTTATTAATTAAAATTCAGCTAGCTATTGACTCACGTGTTATAGATTTACTTACACTGCTGTAAAATATTATTTTGATCCTTATATTGATACTGTTACATGATATTTGATTAGATTAGATGGTATATATTAATACATGTTTATGACCTGTTACAAAATCGGTTACAGTTACGTGTTTTATTACCAATAATTGGAGGGATCGGGTTTGAGGAATCTTTAGTTATAATGTTATATCATTCATCCCTTTCAGATAAGCTATGTGGATTGTATTTCTTGTTTAGTATTTTAATCATTTTATTATAACCGATAAACGAATGGAGAGCATGAAGACTGTGAATATGAAGTTGAATTACGCTTTTGCTTCCATAGTTAATTAGTGAACTGAGAATTAAGGAAGACATGAGGAAATTAGAAATTAGGTAATGGAAGCAATTAGTGTTGATAATCCGAGATATGGAATAATTATAAAGGGCTATATCCTAATTCAATTATAAATAAAGACGAGAGGGAGCGAGAGTGGGCAGTAGTATAATGAACCTGTTATTGGAGGGGGTGACAGGGGGGTGACGTGTGACAGGGGAGCTGAGCGAATTGAAATTATCTGCCTCGTGGGCGGGCAAGAGGACAACACCAACACCAACACACCATACATCACCCACCGGGGCCACTTGACAGACAATTCCCCCCTCCATCAAAATCCTATTAGTTCACGGCTCTACCTCCAAGGGCCACAAAACCCCATTCAATACCACTGTACCTACCTGACAAACCCATTTGCCAGTCATTAGGCTTCCTGTCCAAATAGTAATGCTCGTTTACATCATCCTTCCTCGTCGGGTGGGCTCCTCAACATAGGTATTGTGGTAACAGATTCCCAAATGGCAAAGAGTCTTGCTAGAACATGTTTTCGATGCGCTGGATCTAGCTCGCAAGACATGTTTCTCTTCTAGTTCGGATAAGTTATTATTTGGAAATTTCTAAGGAAGTATCTCAAGTAGATTTTCAGTGTATTTAAAATGTTGATTTTAAACTGCTCTTTGACCGAGGAAATTTCAATTTTGAAGTAAACTGATTAGATGTAGAATTTGAATTTATGAAAAAAAAAATCTCTAATTTTCAGAACTAAATATATTATCTTTTAGAAGAAAATTCCTCATTAGTATTTAATATTTATTTAATTGTATTTTTATTCCATATCTTAACTTAAATTTTGTTTGTTTTAATCTCATTGTTTATTTTATAGTTTGAACTAAATCAAAAAGACCACAGAAAGCTTTTTTAGTTTGATGGTTGTATACAGATAATACAAAGTCTATTACTCTATATCTTTGTAGTCAGATTTAGTTGATTACGATTTTATCTTACAGATAATTTAATCATCTTTTAAATGAGTAGTTATGAATAGACAAAAAAATATAGTGGATTAATAGATATATTTTTTTAATTATGAATTATTAACTAAGATTAGTTGGACAATTGCTTATTATTCTTATATTGTTTAGGCATAGTCAGTAAATACTAAAATACATAATATTAATATAGGATTCTTTTTTTCTTAAAGTTTTAGTTTTTTAATCTTTTTCGTTTTAAACATTTAAATTTTTTTCGAAATCATACATAAACACCTTAATGTTCCCTGTATAAGCGATCTAGCCCGAACCAGATATTACTCCTTCCATTATAAATTCCCTAACCTCTCAAACCCCCTAGTTTCTAACATTGTATCCTCTTTCATTCCTGATGATCCTCCGAGGCGCCTGAAAAGAAGATGGCCATGAGAACTGCTAATGTAAAATGTTATTAGAGTGCTACCAATGGGTAGTTTCTCTACTCGCCTATAACACTCCATTTTATCTAAGATCAAATTTACTGAATTTATTAAATAATATACAGTTGTAAATTTCAATAAAGATATTTAAAAAAAATAAAGTTTCAACTTTTTTACCTTTTTTATAATATTATTCATTCCCCCCCCCTTCTATTTTCCACATATTATTTAGTTCTTTCCAAGTATAATAAATAGTAAAAATTATAATATAGAAAAATTTATATACATAAAAAATTCTACATGGTCATGCACAATCATATTTCATTAAAATCTAAAAAAAAAAAAATACTCAGTACACTTGCATAAAAAGATAAATACATTTAAATAAAATTAATAAATATTTAAAAAGAATGGGCAATAAATGTAAAAAGTATCATATAAAAATTAAAATATATAATTAATGCAGTAATTAATACATTTTATTTAAAAAATTGTAATATTAATTTGAATATGTTAGTTTGTATTATTTTTCTATATTGTAGATAATTACTTAATTATTATTATGTAAAAAAATTACTATTATGGATCATATGCATGACTTAGTTGTTTAATATTGATTAAATAATAATTGAGCGCACATTTCCAAATATTTCCAGCCGGTCTGATCCACTCATCGTCAATATGATAACCCTAGCCCCGATAATAGGCCGATATGAATGCAGAGAGGATAGGGCAACACTCCCCACTCATTGTAGCGTTGAATAGGGACTCCAACATATGCTAATCCCTAGTACACACTTGGTCCCCCGTTTGACCCAACAGTGGCAGATTTCACTTTAATCTTGCCTCCAGCCCGGAACAATTGAATAACATATCCTTTGGAGGAGCACATGTGCTGCGGGCGACCTCTCATCCATATCAAAGTCCCTCATGGTGGATGGTGGATATGACTTGCAAATGTAGCCAGGTAGCCGCAACAGTCTGGATTAGCTCTACTCTGCTACCGGAGGCTGTTTGATCTCCAAGTCGCTTCTCTATTTTTCAACAGTTCTCTATGCAGAGTAGGTGTGATATAGAAATTAAAAATTCCGTCCTCTGGACCGCAGAAGTTACCAGTACTTCTGTTGTCAAATCTTTTTAATGCAGAGAGTGTAGTAATTTTCTCAAAACCTCTTTGTGGTTTTCACTTAATTGGTTAACTGAAACGGGAATACCAAAGTGATAATAGAAAAAAAATCTGGTGTCATGCAAGGGTCACCCAATAGTGTGTTGAAATTAATCCCCACTAGTTTCGGAACATATATTTTTGTATTATTCCTTCTGGTAATACTTTCCCTTCAGATGGCAAATTGACCAATTGACAAATTCCAATCTCAATAGTTTTCATAAACGTACATTTAATAAATTTCTCGTTGCAAAATTTTAACATTTCTCTTTTGCAAATGTATGGTAGAAATAAAAAAAAATAAAGTAATTTACTAAAATGTTTCGTTCTGCTCGTAACAATTTATTCAAAGCTAAATTGCTGTTGAATCAATATTGATAATACAAAAAATTATTCAATCATCCTGTCAACTAAAAAGCTCATGTATAAGTTTAAGTGGAGTTGAAAATGTAATTATTTAATTACTATGGTGACAAGAAGACGGTATAAAGTAGCGAAACTACGCATGCGCCCACCCACCCGCAGTTTGAACTTTTTTAAAAAAGATCTTTTATTTATGCGTTTTTTGTCATTCTCTATTACATCTTCTGACTTCCTATGCTAAATATTATTTTTCCTAAAATCGTTGGCTTTCTAACGATATGTAGTATGTCTATATTACTACTTTTATTTCTGGAATTTTTTTTACAATTTGGAAATAATATTTTCTGTTTTATCTCCTTATGTTAATTATCAAATTCTTTCATAGTTTACATTTATAAAATTTTCACTATCAGTAATAGTTATGATGGTTGATTATTTCAAGCAAACACAATTATTAAGTACTTTAAAGAAAGTCTTTTGGAAAATTCGGCATTTAAGCCCTGTCAGACTATTTCAATGAGGATAAGACCTAGCTGATATTAAATATTATTTAATTCTACAAAAAATTGTTAAAGCTATGTTTGAAAAATAAAAAAAGAAATGTGAAAAACGATTTTATTAAGTCGTTCTTCCTGTCTTTAGATTTTTTCGAAAACGTTACTGTCAACTCCAAGGAGTAACCCCCTTAATTAAATATAATATTTCAGTTACTTATGACTATTCATTTTTGAGCTGGGCTGTTCACATGCAAATATAATTTGTTGATATTCTGTTATTTAGACTAAAGGAACCTCAGAACGCTAACTAAACGAATTCCAAACTATGCACGATTGCAAAACTTTTTCATAATATATATATATTCCATATATAGTTCTATATTTATAGAAAGTAAAAGCTGCTAAATTTATTATCATTAGGTTTATGTTAAATTATAATAAACATATATGAAAACCAGGCGTTTGTTTCTTATGTATTAACAAAAATAACTATTGATTTATAATATTATTTAACAGAGTGAGAGTATAGAACAAGACAAATAGATCAATTCTAATTGAAAATAGTTTACAATGGTAAACTTTATGTTTCTAAAACGTAACTCCTTTCAAATCTACTGTATAGCCATTTTCTCTAGAAGCAGTTTAAATTGTTAAATTTATCACGTACAACATGCATACACACACAGACCGTTCTAAGAGACTTGATAATTTAGACTCAGGTGATCCCAAAACGTGTATTTCCGTAAAAATCTCGAATTTGAAATTTTGCACAATCGAAATACTCCCTCATGCTATATATTCTATATATACGTAAGTGAAAGTAATAAATAGAACAGACATTTTAAAAGTATTAATGAAATTTATTTTACTACTTATTGTTTTATTTTTATAATCTTTTCTGAGTGGAGCACTCCAGAATCGGGAGTATTGATGTGCCGAAAAAGGTTTAATTTCAGGCTTAATGGTCCGCAAACATCTACGAGTTTTGGACCACTGCCCTAGACTGTGTTCTACGAATGAGTGTAAGTAGAAGATTCAATTTACTTAAGCAGGTAATAAATTATTTAAATATAATATAACCCATTAATTCTTAATCTTTCATCCTTAACAATCCCTGATAATCCTCCGAGGCGTCTGAAAAGAAGATGGCCACGGGACCTTCTAGTTTAAATTAATGTTTGAAGTACCACCAATGGGTGGTTCCTTCCCAAGATTTTCAAGTGTATATGAAACATACTACATATTTACTCATTGTATTATTTTGTACAGTTGTAAATTACAATAAATAAATAATTAAAAAAAAATATATATAATATGATATAACTCATTCCTTTTGATAGGATATTATCTCTTTATATTTCGTTACTCAGATAATTAGTCGTTTAAAAACAACAATATGTAATAATTATATGCAATTATAAATCTTGATCCCACTCGGACTGCTCCATCATCACGAATCCCCCTCTTCCCGCGGCAGCTGTAGGTCAGAGGGAGCTGACAGCACTTAAAAAACAGGTCACGGTAGGCTGACGGAATTGTCAATAGCTTGACGTCAATTTGACAGCAAAAAAGTCACTCGTCCGGATCCTGGTTCCCTCTGTCTCGGTCGTCCTCTTTGTACAATACAGTCGCTCCAATATTATCCCGTGTCCTCTGCCCTTGATCTCGTCCAACGGTACTGGCATGGAATGGGGAATGATTTCCCTTGAAAAAACGAATGCATGCCAATGAGTTTCAACAAATGAATCGAACTCCTTTTGTAAACAACGATTTATACCGAACCAGGATATTTCGATTGTTCTAAGATTAATTATACATTTAATTTCTTTAGTGAAATAAGGTTTTTTTTTAAACTAGGATCGTCATATTGCCATAAGATCACTATACACCCCGATAGGTATACAAAAAAACATTGATTTCATTGACCGGATTTTTATTTAGGCATGTCCTCACAATCAGTTTTCCTTACTCTACCTGAAGGACTGTGAACTTAAACAATATCGATGAGAAATATAGTTAACTTGGAGATCTTAATCGATCTTTGTCTGAGTAGATTAGATATTGGTTCAAAACATCATTTAAATAAAATATAAACAAAATATGAATGAAAAGAAAAATAACTGTATTCATTGATATAAACATGTAAATGACACTGGATGTTACAGATATACAATAAGTAGTATAAACATTAAAATGACCAAAGTTACAATCGGTTGTTCCAACATTACATAAAATCGTACAATAGGATGCACATCCTTCATAATAAATGTTATCAAAATTCAAATATAACCATAGAGAAAAAGACCTGTTCAAACCTAACCTAGACACAAATTGTTTACACTTCTGAACTGGTAGGTATTATCAGAGAGTTTTGGCTACTGTTGGATTCGGAACTGCTTGTGATTAGAAACGTTGAAATACCACCAAAGTATCAATCCTCTTTTTTGAGACCATAATTTAACTAAGGTATCGATACCTGATGCACATTCATCTGGATTCTATTCATAAGCAGTAAATTAAAATATAAAATGTTACGCTTAATCGTAAAAAATTAAAAACGATTAAATAAAAAATAAATAATTTTTTTCAAAACCGATTACAGAGGGTAGTACTGGAGGGTTTCACACCGTTTAACAATTTCAGGTTTTTTTAATATTGCTGGATTAAACTATCTTAAGTTTCCTCTACCCATTTTAAGCAAATATTAAAAAAATAAATGCTTCCATACAGAAAGTTTATGCATCAGAAGAGTCTCTAATTTCGTTCAGATATAGAAGGCACCAAGGACTATACCAAGATCCATTTTTCATAGACATCACAAACAATCCACTAATATCTTTAAAAAAGCGACACTAAATAGCATTTCCTCTCTTAGAAGAAATAGGAGTGGAAGATTATTTCTGTAGTTGGTTTTATAAATTATTTTTTTATCTACATTGTGCGTTTACAAAGTTTTAAGACTGACTCAGAACAAAAAATTGACTTAACATTTTTGTACAGCGAACTCCATATATGTTTGTACATTGAGTTTTCCATCTATGTGTATTTCTATACACCGCTGCCAGCGTTTTTTTCCATTGTTCATAGGCTTTCTGGAACACTGCGTGGAAGGTTTTTAAGTGACCCGAAGAATCCTGACAGATACCCTGGAATCATGTTAAGCCGCCACTTGCTTAGGTCTTCGGTGATACAAAATAAAATCGCTAGTAGCTAGAACGGGGCTGTAGGTTGGCTGCGGAAATTTTACTTTGTTCAAGCTGGTCAAAACTTTGATGGCGGCGAAAATTCCTTGATAATTTTCTGAGGTAGGAAGTTATAGTTTTCATGATATAGATTTTTTTAAAAAATCACTTATTTTAGAGGGCCTTATTAATAAATTTTAATTCACCATATTTATTTAACAATTGTCAATCTATTGATGATAAACGATTTTCAGCTTAAAGAAATATTTTTATATCATAAAAATAAACTCTTTCTACTTAAAACTGCTTGGAAAATTCATGTTTTTTAATTATTATGACAATAAAAATAATATTATTTTCAACAAGTTTTACAAACACACATATGCTTATGGAGAACCTAAATGAACCTCAGCTTGTAGTACTTTTTTTGAAGCTTATATTTTTAATATATAGCGAACTCATTTACTATGGAATAACTTCAAGAAAAATAACATTTGAAATGGAAATGAAAATACCATTATTTTCTTTCATATAAAACATTTAGGGCATGAAAGAAGTTTAATAATGCCTTCTTTATTAATTTTATAATCATCTGGGCCTTAAATTATTAAATGTGAATTCCACTTGTCAATGCTACAGACCCCTAATAGCGAATTTAAAAAGAAAATTAAGTATTTGTCTTTCCATTGCCATATTGTCACTCTGTAGCAAATAATTTTCATTGAGGCTGGGGAGTGACAAATCAACCTTCTTTGTACTCAAGGACAGCTTAAAAAATAAACAACACAAAACATAAACCTAACGAGGTTCTGTAGTACGTCGAAACTGTAAAATATTCAAACCTTAGTCTTATTAGTTTCGATTTAACTAAACGTTATGTGAATGACTATTAATAATGTATATATATATACATATATATTGTCGACCGTATAACTTAAATATAAAAAGATGGCCAGGTTTGCGGTCAAAAAGAACAAATAGTTGGTTCAAGGATTCACACAAAAAAAAATCAGAAATATTTGTAATAATTATAAGAAGATGGTCAGGGTTGTGCTCAAAAAGAAAAAATAGTTTTTAATTATTTAATGTCCGACGTTTCGCTCCAATTTGCAGGGCTTCTTCAGGGCTAAAAAGATACATAAAATAACTATGAACACTACTACAATAAGGTAAATTAAGGTAGGATAATTTTTGTGATTTAAAAATATTTCTTATCCTACCTTAATTTACCTTATTGTAGTAATGTTCTTAGTTGTTTTTGTATATTTTTAGCCCTGAAGAAGCCCTGCAAATTGGAGCGAAACGTCGGACATATAAAAACTATTTGTTGCTTTTGAGCGCAACCCTGACCATCTTCTTATAATTAATAAAAATATTTCTGATTTTTTTTTTTTTTTTTTTAAATCCTTGAACCAACTGAAGAGGTTAAAGAAAGGGAAAAAGGAGATAACGTGCGTTCTGTTTCCTCATAGTGGTCTTCATCACCTTTCAACGCGAATTTTTTTTTGAGGGTTTATTCTCATTTGAATAAGTTCTATTCTACTATTCTAAGTCTCCTTAGTTGGTGTTTTTAAACCACCTTTGCGGGTTGCATTCACTTTTATTAAAGTTGTAGTAGGAATTTAAATGAATCTCTTCTTCATGACATTTCCCATTTTATTCTTAACATATCATAAATAAAACTCTGAAATACAAAATTCATGGCTCATTATCTGGAGTTGCACAGATTTCACTTCCTAAAATCTTATTAGTAAAATGTTATAATTTCGAGCTGCTTAAATTCATATCTACTTAGTGGTATAGTACCTTCACTAACTATTATGATATAATGGAGTACCTTTATAATAAGGTTTTAAAAAAGATGATGAAAATGGGTTAGTGAAGGCTCTCTAGACTCTAGTGAAGGAAACACGTCTAGTCGTTTTTATATTATTTCATTTCACTGACTAAAATTAATGATGAGGCGCATTTTTTAATGGAATCATCATGTAATAGGGGGCCACATCAGTTAGTTAATTGAAATAAACAATCAATAGTTGATTGAGAACGAATTTTTAAAGTGACTTAAGTTGGGGATCAGACCTAATGATCTTTTTCATTTCTTCTTTATCATAAATAAAAAATATTATAAATCTATTTTGGATATAAACTGTAGCGTCTATAGTAAAACAAAAGAAGTGAAGTAGTTTTTTTTTCCAATGGCAGGCGCTCACGTTAGAAGTTCAAAATGGAGCAGACCTAGGATTTACACATTTTCAGATAATGACCTTAAGATTTTAATGGTTATAATGAAAAAATGTTTCAATATTATTAAATTATTGTAACATTTCCATATAATACAATTGGTACTAACTATGTTTTTTTCAGGTTGAAAATAAGTTATGGATAAATAAATATACAATATAAATAAATTACAGACAACACTTTGTATTCTCTGTTAACCATGATTTTTTAATGAGGTTAAATTTCTAATCATCATATCGTAATAAAAATCATATATTGACTCATTAAAAAAACATAATTATATGACGTTCTGCAAACAGCTGCCTTTCCTTCATAGATCATACTAATTGATGCGAATAATTTCATACAAATGTAGGAAATGCAGGAAATCAGTTTCGAAACCTCTTGACTCAATAGATGCATGTACATATCTTACATGTAGTAGAGACATAATTATCTAGAAGAGTGGATAGTTCCGTAGCAAATCGCATTGTAGCAGAATCTTGAGATCGAAATATCAAGTGATTTCACATTAAAGGCAGATTTCTTATTATATTACCATCTCCTCAATAATATCTCATCTAAAATATAAATAAATGTTGAGTAACCCAAAAGGCGTGAAGGGTGTATTGATAGTTAGTTCTTCATTGTTATCAGGATTACAAAACATAATTGGAAAACAATATTTACGTCGAAATTTTATGGCATTATGAAGATTGGATAAGAACCCCTACTCGGAACAAAAAAACATAAAACAGATGTTTACTTTGGAGTGTTATCAGAGCTGGGAATCGATAATAAATCCATTTACTCATTAGATGACAATAAAAATAAGTAAAGGAGACTCGGTACATTAGCGGGGGAGGGAGAGCCATCTGCTAACTAGCCTTTGATATATCTAAACCAATTAGGGGGCGCCACTTGTACCGGCAATATCATTATCTGGCCTCCATTACTTGGTGGCGCGCGGTGGATAAAGCACTATTATCGGGTCAAAGAGGTCCTAATCCTCTTCATTTGCTTTATACAGCATGCGATGCTCCGCTCTATGTAGGTACAAGCACTTTTTAGGGTGTGCGTGGTGCTACCTGCAGTGACCCAACCGGTTCCTGAAGAAACTAGGGACGGGTCCATAGGTAATTTTTGGGAAAGAATACAATCAGAGTGACAGCAGTACTCAAGATAAAATTTACACATATAAATCAACATAGATAGCTCTTAGAAACTATTCTATAATTTCTTTTATTGTTTAAACATTATTTTTTCCCTCTATTTGATTATTTTTAACAATATATGAATTCTATTTCTGTATGTAATAAATTGAAATAATATAATATAATAAAATAATTATATTTCACTAGGGTATATTCAAAATCGATTATGAATTTAGGGCTGCATTGCTTCATATGAAAGAAATAAAGAATAATTTATTTATTGTAACATTTTGGCCTTAGCAATGCTGAAGTGTAAAAATAGACATAACCAACCCATCACCCATAATCAAGAAATATTTAATTTCATTTCTCAGACTTACTATTGCTTTGTAAGTATAGTTATTTTTTTTAAATAATAATTTATTTTTTCTTATTGCTGCGTTTCTTTAAGCATGCTCAGCCTCCACTGGCTCATTACCAGTGATGCGCCGAGAGGGATGCGCTGGGATCTAATGAGCTCTCTGCTCTACCCCTCACACGTGGGGATAGAGTGGGCTCGGAGACCCTCAAGTCGATTGTGTAAATATTGTTTATAAGAGTGTAAATGTGACTTGAGACTATTTTATTTTATTTATTTTTTCATGCACATAGTTTGATTATTTTCTTTATCCTTGTGTTTGTATATATTTTATGAGAGATTTTATTCTTAAATTAATGATCTTCTACTGGAAAAGTTTCTCGAACTAATATGAAATTGGTGAATGATACAATCTTTCTTATTTAAATATTATAGTTTATTTCACATACAACGACGTTTAGGGGTTATCCCCCATCTTCAGTTTGCTAGAAAGTTAATTATACATTATATATAAAATAGTTAATCAGGTAAATAGTTTATGAATAATGTGACATAGTAATAATGTTGTAAGCATAAGTTTAAATTTTGTTGAATTTGGTTTTCTACCAACCTGAAGATGGGGGATTTCCCGAAACGTTGTTGTATGTGAAATAAACTCATCAATTTCATATGAGAAATTTTATTTATTTTTATGTACTATTTTTTTCTTTCATTTATTTATTTATTTTCCATTCTTGTTTTATTTTATTTTAGTATGAATGTGATCATTCATCACTATTACCTATTGCCCACAACGGTGTGGCAGATTGTAATATCTATCAATAAATAAAGTTTAAAAAAAAAAATTTCCTTTAAGAATCTGATCTCCCTTATATCATATATAATCTTCTTTCCTATCCCGGGTTAGATTTCACCTTCTTCTAATTCCCCACTTCTTCATTATTTCCTCTACCTCGTCCTGCCACTTCAAATGTGTACTTCCTCTTCCATGTTTTCAACCAGGTCGGTCTTCGAATAGGCTTTTGGGGACTGATTCCCTGGGCATAACTGCTACATGTTCCAGCCACGGGATCCGACTCTTGTTTGAGGCCAATTGAGACCAAATCTAGTTTATCGTACATTCAATGCAACTTCTCATTTGTACGGATTCTCCCTTGCCCATATTTACATCGCGGAATATAGATTCTGCGTAAAACGCGTTTTTTCCCCGCCAGAAACTTCATTTCTGACACCTTAGTTAATACCTAGGTCTCAGAACCATAGGTGATGAGTGGTTTTTTAATTCCAATGACACGGCTAGGAGAGAGTCACTGAATCTCTTGGAGTCCTGCTTTACTTTCTGCTGAGGGGGACAAAATTTGGTTCAGAGTTCCAGAGACTGACTGGAAATATTTTATATATGTATGAATGTGTATTAAGATGAAATTATCTTATGTTCATTTTAATCTAATTTTCTTTCTTTATTTTTTAAAAAAGTGTTTCGCTATTATTTATTTAGTATATGTATTATTATATTGCTTTACTTATTTTTATATTTGTAATATATTTTTATTATTATTACTGTTTTTGTTATCATTTTTATTTTAATTATTATATATTTTTCTGTCATTATTTCGTTCTGTATATGTATGAAGAATGTGCAAATTAGAGCAGTAATACCAATTGCTCTTGACAGTGGCTTTTGATTATAATTTTTCAATAAAATGTAAACTTCTTTAATATTTAGATATATATTTTTTCCTTTGGGTCCCAATTGATATTCAGTGTATATTTATGAGGAGATACGGAAAGAATAATATGTTGAATTATAGGATTATCTTGCATCAGGAGGGACTGAATAGATATCTCAAATGGCATTTAATTTAAAACTATTTTAACCTGAATAAGGATTCCATGTATATTAGTTAAGCAAACTGGTCATCGAACCGTATAAATAAGTTTGATGTTTTTATCAGATTTAAAAATAATAAACCGGCGCTACTAGATATGTTTTAAACTAATAATGATAATAAAAGTTTAGGGAACCCAAAGGTCCAACGCCGATACCAGCAATTGATGTCTGTCTACATCATTCTCGTGTCTCAGGTCCAAACACAAATCAAGACCAGTCTTGCCGCAGTCCTCCCACATACACTTCGGTCTACCTCTCTGACGTTCACCTTTCAGTTCATTGTTTATTAAAATTATAGGAATCTCCATCTTGCAATGTTGCAAACTTGAATTATATTTACAGGTGAGTTTCTTTCAATTAGGCGTCAGGTGTTCTCAATTCTCCGGTTAACTCATTCTGTTTTATTCCGAATATTTGTATGTATTACTATAATTTACAAAATCTTGAAACGTTCCACGTTCCTATCCTTAAATCTCTAATTTTCAACTTGCGTAAGGAATTCCCTAAACCAGTTTCTACCTGGAGATTCGAACGAGAGACTAATTTACCTCCGGATAATGTATCGATAACATCTTTATTTATTCAAACAATAAGGAAGCATTCAATTAAGTCTAAAAATAAATTTTTTAAAAAAAATTTATTTATTGATATTTACAACTGTACATAAATACATCAAGTAAATTTGAGGAAATCATAATGATATGGTACATACAAGCATGCAGCGAAACTACCCAATGGTAGCACTCTAAAAACATTTTTACAATATAAGGTCTCGAGGCCATCTACTTTTCAGACGCCTCGGAGGATTGTCCGGAATAAAAGAGGAAGCAAGATTAGAAACTAATGGGTTTGAGTATTTTGGGAGTTTGTAATGGAAGGATTGATATCTGGTTCGGCTTTGATCGGTTACAAATGGAACATTAAGGTCTTTGTAGATGATTTCATTTGTGAGAAAGTAGGGAGAATTTAGGAATTTACGAAGGATTTTGGATTGTAAGGATTGGATACGAGAGGAATTCGAAGGTTTAGTGGAGCCCCAGAGCTCAACGCCGTATGTCCAGATAGGCCTTATAATTGTCATGTAAATCAGTCTTTTGTAATGAATTGGAAATTTGGACCGTTTGTCTAGTAAGTGCTGTAATTGTCGAAATCGACGTGCAGTCTTTAAAAATAAAAATAAATAAAAAAACACATCGAATGTATTCATTAGATTTTATAAAGTTTTAGTAGTTAATAAGAACGAACAGTCACCCGAATCAGCTCATGACCTTTTTTATTTGACTTTGCGTTAACAGCTTGTTAATTATATATTGTAGCGTATGGTAGGAATTTGTTAAAAATTACTAACTTTCTCTCATACATAGGGAAAAATGGAATTTTTAAGGGAGAAGATATAAATGTGCAGGTCTGGGCCGTTCCTATTAATCATTAGTCCTGGAATTGAGGACTTTTTATGCAGAGAATGGGTAGATAAAGGGAAACATTTAAGAAATAAAAGTTGTTAGGATGAATGGAATATTTAGGAATCATATAAGGATAGAGTGGGTACAGGAGCAGCAAAGAAAAATTTAATATGAACAGGACTTAGAGCTAACAACGAAGAGGTTCTTAAGGAGTTTCCATTAGGATCAGAAGCTAACGTTATGAAAGTATTGCTCTTTGATGTAGCGTAAGGATGTTTGGGTTAGGTTTCAGAGGGACTTAAGGAAGCGGAGGGGCGTTTAGAGGTACGAGTTTTAAAAGGATCATGTTAATTAAGGAATGTAAGGAGATTTAAAGAGAGACATTCCACTATGTCTTCTACATAAGAGTGGATAATTAGGTTTTAAAGAAAGGGAAAATTCTTCAAGGTAGGGACCAATGCTATTTATGGTTAAGGAATCAAGGTTTCGCCGACTAATTTTCTTTGGAATTATCATGGGAGTAGAGACATTGTAGACAATTTTGATAAGGTCATGGGATATAAGAAAATAAATAGGATTTAGGGAGGACAAAATATTCTAAGGAAAATCAATGATAAATAAATCAAATCAGATATCCCTGACTTGGGTATATTATGTGGATTGGTCGAGAACCAGGGACCTCCATAAACAGGTTCAGGGAGAAAATCAAGTCCGAAGGATTTGGGGTAAGATCGGTGTTAAGATCATCTGTGATTATAAAATTTTGAAAGAGAGGAATATATTAAATGTATCATCAAATCCGACTGGAGGTATATGTAAATAATAATAATAGAGGAGGGAAAAGGAGGGAAAACATAAATTGATTTCAACTGGGCATTGTCAACGGAAGGATTTTGGCCCTCAGAATATCATAAAGGCACACGGCAACACCATCAGCAGTTCGATCAATTCATTCATGACAAAGGAGAGTATAATTAGGAATGTTTGTAAGGTTTCTGGGACGGCGATGGTATGGTAAAATTTTGAAGGAAATAATCCAGGAATTCTTCATAATGTGCGGGGAGGCATTGGGAGTTAAAATGGCAGAGCGCTATATAGGATATGAAGCGATAGGGAATGGATCAAATTTATAATTGTAATAGAGAAGGTAGATTGAGAATGTGATGGAAAAGGTATTCGAGTTAACATCGAGAGAGAGGATACATTTACTATTTTCCTTTATATATTCAATAGGATAAGAATAAACTAGCAATGGAAAATCGTCTCGAAAAATCCTTAGAAATGTGGAGCAAACAAATGTAAATTTTAAGATACAATGAAAATAAAAGATGATACTCAATAAGAAAAAGGAAACAAATATTTGGTGACTATGTGTCAATACTTTTTTTCTCCTTCTATTCAGAAAAATCTATAATATTTTGTATTTGTCCATTTTTTATTATTGCAAACAAAGGAAATTTTTTTTTTTTAAATTAACAACATTAAAGGAAGATGTATTGAAAATTCGGCATTTACTATTTCAATAATGACAAAACCAATCTTATATTAAAGACTTCCTAATTTCTCATTAATTCGCCGAGTTTAATTAAAATTCCAACTAGTCGATTGTGACGAAAAGGTTACTATCACACCCCACATCCTCCTGTTCCATTCGGCACGACTTTTCCTTTATGAGCCAGGCTGCTCAAACACACACGCACATACCATTTTGTGAAAAAATTTTATTTGGACTCAGAGGGCTCAAAACGTGTATTTCCGTTGAAAACTCGAATTCGAAATTTTGTAGGATCGCAATATTTTACCTTACTGTTCAGGGTATTTCAAATAGATTTAAGTAAAGTTTTGAAATTAGTTACAAAATATTTGGTGACTATATGTCAATATTTCTTTTTTCTGCTTTTGTCATTCAGAAAAATCTATAATATTTTGTATTTGTCCATTTTTTATTATTGCTAGCAAAGAAAACGTTCCTTTTTTTTCAAATTAATTACTTTAAAGGAAGATGATTTGAAAATTCTGCATTTACTATTTCAATGATGACAAAACCTGTCTGATATTGAAGCCCAAGTAATTTCTTATGAATTCAGCTAGTTTAATTAAAATCGTTTTGATGAAAATCTAAAAAATGTGAAAATCTTTTCAATAAAGAGGCGCTTCCAGTTGGTCGATTGCAACGAAAAGGTTGCTGTCACACCCTCGGCATACACCTGCTCTAAACATGTAATTTTGCTCGAAGTTTTGTTATTGGGCTGTTTATACACACACAGACCATTTTGAGAAGCTTTTTTATTTGGATTCCCTAAACGTATTTTTTCGTAGAAAACTTAAATTGTAAATTTTACAGGATCCCAATACTTTACCTTAATTATATGGTATTTTCAGTATAGTTAAGAGAATCCAAAAATTAGCCGCAACGTCGAAAAAGTGGCTAAAATTACTTTGACATTGATTATCTAGGTCATTCATATCATCAACGCCATTCATGATATTATTCCATAATCAAAAAACGATTTTACTGCCTACTAGGCTGTAAACTCATATGGAGGGATGAGAACTGTGTATAAACAGATGTAAAGGAGCCCCCATATCGAGCCGACCCACCCCAGCGGCTGTGAAACAGATCCGCCCCTTTCATTGCCTTTTGATCCCGATAAACTAATAAACACCCCCTCCCCATCCACCCCCTGGTTAGCAGTGAGTGCTTGTCCTTAATGTGTTTGTTATTCTATCAATTCTGCCTCGGCTAGCTCAAGGAGAGATTTATCTCATCTCGACCGCTGAGAGGTTCTCCTAAACCGTACCCCTCTGGTATTTGTTAATAATTACTTTGGTAGTTTAGTTCAACTTAATTTTATGCTATTTTAGACTGTGCATAAACTATTTTATTTTCATAATTGTCGGATGGTCTATTCGGTAATTCTTCAGAAGAATCGATGGCGGAATCAAACATTTTGGGTAAAGGATATGTGGCGGCACCACCAGCAAGAGATTATTTTATATTTTTAGTCTTTTTTGAAATGTGGTATTTTAAAATTAAAAGTAAATAGTAATAATTTAATAGTAAATGTTGTTGTAATAATAAATTTAATTTGTTAATTATATTATAAATGTTTCTTTTATTTTTTGGATTGTTACATATTGAGTCTGCCAAAAAAAACTCAAGAGTGTAAACAATGTTGATCACGTTTTCAAGAAATACAGTGTAAGTTGTTCATTTTGTTTTGTCCTTAATAAAAGTTATATGATAACATAATAACATGTAATAAATAATATATATACATTATATAT